>NC_044497.1:33245000-33272500 GCF_902362185.1 Chanos chanos
TATTCTCTCTCTCTCTCTTTCTCTCTCTCTCTCTCTCTCTCTCTCCCTCTCTCTCGTTCTGAACGGGACGAGGCAGTTGGCTCGACTCCATCAGCCATCCCATCACTGACAGTTGTCAGCCTGAACTCTCCCTCTCTTTCGGCAAGGCTGTTGCCGTGGCGATAGGGGAATGGAAGCCCCCCTCCACTGCGGCCATTCCTTATCCTTTCCCATAGGTCTTAGAGGGAGGACAAGACAGCGTTTGTGTGTGTGTGTGTGTGTGTGTGTGTGTGTGTGCGTTTGTGTACCACTGTAATTTATAATCTTTTTAAATTGTCTCTGCTTCTCCCATCGAGATAACAGTGCTGGGAACATCTGTTTTGTGCTAGAAGGCACAAGCGTCAGGTCTCAAGCAATCACTGCAGAGCGAGATAGAAGAGAGAGAGAGAGACAGTCCCTTCCTCACACTTGCCCTCCTGAGTGGTCAGCCATCCCTTGCCTGAGGCCTGAGACCTCTGTGTGTGTGTGTGTGTGTGTGTGTGTGTGTGTGTGTGTCTGTGTCTGTGTGTGTGTGGATATTCATGTGCAAGTGTATGTGGTAGGTGGTTTATTCCATGTCGTATATGAGCACATGTTGATGGGCACAGTAATGTCACTCTCTGTGTCTGTAAATAGTTTGTATACTTGAGTGTGTGGGTTATCATGTGCTGTGTGTGTGTGTGTGTATGTGCATGTGCATGCTTGGAAGCCAGGCTGCGTTGTGTGTTACATGCAGCGGGCATACAGTGGGAGCAGATGGTGATGCTCTGGCGATGTGGGAACACTGTCAGATTTGGGCATGTGGGCGATGAATCTCAATCCGTGGCAGATTTACATTTAAAGTAGTTTTTGCACACGCACCACTTCCTGATGAGTGCTCCGCCAACCAAGGGCTGCTTATCTGCAAATCATCAACATGCACGTGATACAAGCCCTGATCGGCTTTCATCCGAACAGCTTCTCTTTCTCTCTCTCTCTCTCTCTCTCTCCCCCCCTTGCTCTCAGTCAGACAAAATGACGACGGAGAGGAGCTCCGTCCATCTGCATTGTGCAGAGAGTGTAATTAGATTACATGTGAAAAAAAATGTTTTGACAGCTCTGTGCTGCGTGCAGGCAGGGAGACGGTGTGAACACACATAAGGCGTGTACAAGCACTGACTGACAGGTGAAGTAATGACCAGGCGTGCGTGTGAGAATCCTATGATGTGTCATTTTCACGGTGACTCTTATTATCAGAGGGTGAAATAGCACATGGGATGTGTTAGAGGTAGACGAAGTACAATGTTTCTCACTGAGAAGGTTAGAGAATTTTTTTTTCCTGTAATGGTGACACCGTTGATGTAATGTGTGTGTACTATATGCTGTACATAAGTGTCACAGCTGTGTTTCTGTATACGGGAATGTCATGAAGGACTCCTGTGTGTGTGTGTGTGTGTGTGTGTGTGTGTGTGTGTGTGTGTATGTGTGGTGTTGGCGTCTATGTGTACATATATGAGAGAGAAAGAGTGTTTAATATTTATAATTTAGATTAATAATCATTATACATTGCATTGCTTTATGCCACCGTATGTGTGTGTGTTTATTTGTGCAGGATGTATGTTGGCTTGTGTATTGACTGAAAAGAGTGTGTGTGTGTGTGTCTGTGTGTGTGTCTTGTGTGTGCATGTAGGCATTTACATCAGCACATATGTTGGCTTGGCAGGTTTGTTGCTGTGTGTGTGTGTGTGTGTGGGGGCATGTGCATGTAGATGTAAATCTGTTTGAAGGTGTGTTTATGTGCGTGTGTGTGAGAGTGAGTGTGTGTGCGTGTGTGTGTATGCGGTTTGATGGATGTGATCAGCCTCAGATGTGTTGCCTGACAGAGGTCTAATGGGTAATTGATAACAGCATGCTCTCCCTCCCTCCTGAGAGGCAGCATCTCCTGCCTGCTCACCTCCCTGATCTTCAAAGTTTCGTCCATTCTCTTTCCCTCCCTCCCTCTCTCTCTCTCTCTCTCTCTCTCTCTCTCTCTTCCCCTCTCTAGTCATCCCCTCCATGGCCAGACACAGAGGAGAGAAAAACAACAAGTGTGGCATTAATCAAACGTGCTCAGGATTCCTGGGGAATTGTAGCACTTTAGAGGAGCGCTGCTTTCGACCAGCCAGCCTTACAGCCAGTGTGTGTCCAGCCAAACATTTCATTCTCCATCAAAGCATTTTGACTAGATTTTTCTTATGAGCAAAGTTAATATTACAGTAAAACTTAACACTTGTTTTAGGTCTTACGTAATGCTCACGGCAAGAACTTGGAGCCAAATGTCTTCAGATTTGCCAAAGAAAACCTGTCCAGTTCACTCAGTGCTTCTTAAGATTGATAAACTGCCTCTATTGTGATTATTCCCTGTGTGGCCAAACTGTCATTGTTCATTTTCTTGAGGGTTTCACTGAATTAAGTTATTGTTGAATCAGAATTTCCCATTACTCAATTACGTTAGATAATTAAAAAAAGATGTGACCTTTATGGATATACTTCATGTTTGATTGAGATCTCGCCCTGAATCTTAACAAGTAAATCCTGAATATTCAGTGAAAGCAGTTGTAAAGGCTCTCTCTTTGGAGAAGGTCTTTCTGCTGTTGATGCTGTCTGCTTTTCCATTGGTTCCATTGTCTATGCCGTTCATCTCCCTGGCCTCCTATCTCTCCCACTTTTTTTTTTTTTTAAATGAACGAAATGATGAAGAAAAATGCTATTACGTTTGGCAAATAAAGGATTTTCCTCAGGGCTGGCCGAGTTCCAGAGCAGTCCAGAGGCCAGAGGTGATTATCTCTGTCACGTCTAACGAATGTCTGACTAGTAGCAGAGTTTTCTTGTGGAGAAACACCTCATTTCCATGTTAGTCTGTCACATTTAGATCTTACAAGACTCCTGCTCTTTCCTGTCACGGCTCTCTGATGACAGCACTTAGTGTGTTGCTCCCATGTATAAATATGTATCATTGTGATAAGATTAATTGAATGGCCTATGTATACAGAAACAAAGGGGGTGAGCAGGGCTATGCTAAAACACAAACACATATTACAGAAGAAGCGCAAGTGCATTTACTCAACCGCAAAATACTCTGTCTGCACAGCTACATATTCGCCAGGATTTTTTTTTTTTCATTTTAATTTTTAATAAGAAAAATAGGAATAAAACAGGAATTGAAGACAGCTTTTGCATGGAACTGACTTAACATTGACATTTCCACCCAGTTTCAGAAGCTTTTGAGTCAGTCAGTTTGGCCTCAGTTTGATGATATTCTCTCTTTCTCCACTGTCCTTTTTTATTTGCTGAAATGAAATTTGTTTTGTGAATGAAAGAATGCTTTTTTAAGAAAAACATAGCCCATAGTTCTGAAAGATTTATGGTGAATGCTGGTGTGTGCATTTCCAGAATCACTATTAAAAATGGACCCATACTAGTAAACATAAAACGAATGTGTACTATTGTGGGTCCTGCAATGCTGCTCGGCCACACACGCACACACTCACACTCACACACACGTGTGTGTGTGTGTGTGTATTTGTATGTGTGTGTGTATATATATATATATATATATATATATATATATATATATATATATATATAATACACACACACACATGTATACAGATACATATACATGCACACCATTCTAGTATATATTGAAGTAAGAAGTAAATGTCGTTCTGATTCTGCATATTCACACATTTAAGTGTGACCAAATCTAGTTTTTGTCCCACTGTGTGCAGGGACTCATCTGTGTACTGTCTCTGTCTCTCCCACACAATACTGCTTTCCACAGAGCAGAGGAATGTCAGGGGGAGGGCAGAGGTGGGAGCAGGCTTACGGGATGAGGAACAGAAAATGAATCTGCAACAGCGGGAAGGAGGGAGTCACAGGGAATGAAAGACGGAGAAAGACTACACCGCTGAGCTGAATGAAAGTGGAATGGGTGGATGAGTGCCCTGGTAGGCCGACGTGACAGAGCTGGAGATAAATGGAAAGAGAGTGTGGAACTGGAAGGAGAGTGCACTGGCGTGCTGAAGTAAAAGACTGCACGATGGAAGGTAGTAGTAGAGAGAGCGAACGAGAGAGAGAGAAAAAGAAAGATAGAAAGAAGCAGTCCCAAGCACGTGGAACCATCAGGAAAAGAAAGCGGCGTGGGGGGGTTAGAGGCAGGATTGGGAATGGCGGAGTTTGAGTGGCGGCTCTAATTAAAAGATGTTGTCAGGGGCCACAGAGTCAGGCTAGTGGGACCCCCTCCTCCTCGCATCGACCCCCGAGACGGATCCCGTGAAATGATTGATGAGCAATTGTAAGATAAACAAAGAGTCAGTCCCCTTGAGCTGCAATGGAGATTGATGTATGCAACATTCGAAATAAAACTGAGAGAGGAAAAAAAAAAAAACAAGAAAATAACACAGAAACACGGTGCCAGCTAGACAATGGCTTCTTCTGGCTGTTGAGCGACAGCACAGAAGCAGAAGTATTGTGCGACGTGGAGAGTTTGGGATGGGTGTGATGAGGAGTGGATGCGTGTTATGATTGCTGCTCTTGTTCTTGCCATAGTGACATTAGGCTGCTGTGAGAGCTTTGCTAACAGGCTTTAGTAAAGTGTGTTTGGATGGCTGAGCTTCACTTTACCGCACCCACACAAATACACACACACACACACACACACACACACAATGAACGCACGCGCGCGCACACACACACACACACACACACACACACACACACACCTTCTTCAATAGCCAGTGATGAGCCAGATGACCTGCACCCACTTGAGAAAGAGCCAAAAGTGTGTGTGTGCGTGTGCATGTGTGTATGTGTGTTTGCGCACGCGTGCACTAAGTTATGCACACACTCTATGTTTATTTAACATGCTTCTGGAGAAATGCATCTTCTACGCTCCCTCCCAGTCTAAAGGCTGTTTTTCGCATAGTTTCACTGTATCATAAAACCAGCAGGCACCAGACTGGTAAAGTGAGAATGAATTATGAATGAAATGTTGGGGAAGACCCCCCCCCCCCCACCTCCAACCCTCCCCCAGAGAGGCATTCTTTCCCTCATTCTTTACCCACCATCTAATCACATAAAGCACAAACCATACAGGCTCTCTAGCCATCATTCTCTGGTCAATATGTTATTTTACACACATAAGATATGTCTGCTGTAGTGTTGGTCTTCAGCAGATGGATTGGTTCAGTGAGAAAATTATGCTGAAAGTTGCTTTGTTGATTGTCAAACTGTGCATAGCAGAGCAAAAACACTATAAAGCCAGTGTGTTATTTGAGTCACTGATGCTTCACTGACTGTCACTGCCTCTCATTCGGCCTCTTTGTGCTCCTCCAAAACGAGCTGTAGCTTTGACTAAAAATTCTCTCTTCTTTTCCTTCTCTCCTCCTCCCATCTGTTCCTCTTCTCTCTCTCTCTCTCTCTCTTTTCTCTTTCCCTGGGATCTAGGCCACAGAATGGGTCGATGATTCTGTACAACAGGAAGAAGGTGAAGTACAGAAAGGATGGCTACTGTTGGAAGAAGAGGAAAGATGGGAAGACCACACGGGAGGATCACATGAAGCTGAAAGTGCAGGGAGTGGAGGTGAGCTGAAAGGATAGAGGGATGGAGGGACCACTCCACAGCAATAACCAAACACGTCGACATTTTCCAATATGCTTGTGCGTTCAAACACATCTCACTCGCGGTCTGCTTATGTAACAGTTTGTAAAGGACGAAACTATAGGACACACAACTCAGCCTGTGTCTCCGCTGGCACGTGTTCTTTGTACATCGCATATGAAGTCCGTACATTCTGTTTTACACATACACAGTTCAGCCCAAATCCCAGCCCCCTCAACCAAACAGGAAAAAAAGCACTTCAGTAGCACAAGTTTAGTTTTCCCTAGATAGAAAGGCAAAATGGAAGCAATTGTTTGTACCTTATTAAGCTCTGGATGTTACCTTTGGTCCAGAGAGCCCACATTAATCTTCCCCCTGGCTGGGCACTGCTGCCACAGCAGGCAGAATGCTGGGCCCTCTCCGGCTCTGCCTTGCCCCTGCACAGCCCCAATGTGTGTGTGTGCTGCTTTTGATTTATTTCCACTTACACATACACAAACCCATACACACACTCTCTTTTTACTCTCTCTCTCTCTCTGTCTCTCTCTCTCTCCCTCTCTCACACATACAGACATGCACACATACACACACAGACATACACACGCTTGCAAACAGATTTACATCTACATGCACTTGTGTGCTTGCTAGCACACACACACACACACACACACACACACACACACAGACATACACACACATGCACGCGCGTGCGTGCAAAACAGGTTGTCTTTGAGGATCAGACCCCTCCTCTTTCATTTCTTCCAGTCTGTGAAAGTTTGGCTGAATGTTCTGGGTTTCTTTTTGGCTGCTAGATCTCCAGCGTGAGCGGTGGAGCAGGCAGGCAGGCGAACAAGCAGCGGGGGTGTGTGTGTGCCCCAGGGGAACCAGGGCTGCTCCGACGCTGCTGTCGCAGACACGGAGCCAGACACACTTCACACACTCCCTGCTCTCTGTTTGTTCTCTTTCACAGAGCTGTCACTCAAGCAAAGTGGCCTTCACTCTACACAAGAATCTCAATTTGGGCTTGCCGTGTTACTTTCACACCCAGGGTTTGATGATGTTCCAGGAGTTTTCATGAAATATTCCATAATATTATGCTCTCCCTTTGGCCCTGTCTATGGGCAATTCGAACAGCGAAACAGCTCCAAGTGAAAATACAACCAGAGCAGGGATGCTTTTAAACCTTTTTTATCTGCCTGATTTTCATCGTACAAGGCCAGGAATAGCACTGGCAGAGAATATCTTGGCCTGCGCTAGTCACCTTTATAGAGCCTATATAATATTCATATGCAAACTTAATGCTATATCCCATATCCTCTCTCACACACACACACACACACACACACACACACTCTTAGGCCAGCAATAGATTTGGAGTGTGCTGAAGTGTTGTTCCTCATAGCAGAACACAGCTCAAGTACCTCGTGATCTGTTCAAACACTACTGACTCATAAACGTTCTCCCGTCACTCCGGTCCAACTTTCCCCGGCTGTGTCAGCCTGACTGCAGGCCTGTCATCTGCCGTGTTTATCCTTTGACATGCCTCCATATGCTTTGGAAATGTAAATGGCTTCAGTTTACCGTGCACGAACTGCACTGCGCTAGCATGAAGGCTTTGAGGGGTTTTAGGGTGAACTGAGCAGAAGGGAACCGAAAAGGCAGTTTTCATTGTGGAGAGGGACAAAAAAGAGAGAGAGAAAAAAAAGGAGAGGCTTATTGGGTACATAGAGCAGTGATTTGAAGAAGTCCTTTCCAGTATCAACACAGTCACTTTCGGAAAGGCCACAGTGGAATATCACAACTGCCATAACAGGCACATAATGAGAACTCGGTTCTCGCCAGGCTGCCTGGGAATTAAACAGCTACAGCACAATCTTTTCGTGTTTTTTTTTCTCCCTTGGTCCAGTTTGAGTGGTGTCATGATCTTGCAGTGGCCACTCTCTTTTATGCCCTCACTCTTTCTGACTAAAGGAAGTCGATCAATCAGGAGTGTGCGGTCCTGGATAATAACCCTATCCTATCAGTCTAGACCAGCCCCTGTTTACCAGAAACACAAGTAAATGGCTTGACCTTAACCTTCAGTGACAGTACCGGAGGACTTTTCTCTCTCTTTTTTTATTTCCATGATGGCGCTCGATTGTGGAGTTTTTTTGAAGGAGAGGCCACAGGCTCGTGCCCTGTGTGGGCTTTAGTGTCTGTTTTCCTGTGTCTGTTAGGATTTGTGTGGAATGGAGCGGTGTGCTTGTTACAGGACTGAGCTCACAGTCAGACAGGTGTTCTGCGTGCTTCAGGGGAGCGGCAACACTAACATTAACCAGGCAGAGCAGAGGAGATCAGCAGGTTGATTAAAGAGCTGACAGGGGTTTGTGTATGTGTGTGTGTGTGTCTGTCTGTGTGTCTGATTAGTTACCTGTCTGTTTGTCTGAGTGTCTGAGTGTTTATCTGTGTGTGTGTGTGTGTGTGTGTGTGTGTGTGTATGGGTGTATGTGTATTTCTGTCAGTGTGTGCATTGGACCCTGTGTGTGTGTGTGTGTGTGTGTGTGTGTGTGTGTGTGTGTATGTATATTTCTGTCACTGTGTGCATTGGACCCTGTGTGTGTGTGTGTATGTGCGTGTGTACGTGGGCAGTTGTCTGAAACAGCCTAGCATGGCAGTAGTGGATGTCAGGTTTGTGGCTCCACAGTCCTGCTCTGTCCCACTTGCAGCTGGGATACCGCTGGCTCAGCAGTCCGTGTAAGTGGCATCTCCTCGGGCTGCCCCGCCTCACTGGCCTGCCTGTCTCCCCCCCCCCCCCCCCCCCCCACCCCGTTCACTGCCTGGACCAACCTTGAGCCCAACACTAATGCTCCCTGTTCCCTAAAATTGGAACGCAGGGTGTGTTACAGCATTAGCGCTTAACAGGCCGTGAAATAGCAGCCTGCCTTCCTGACGTCTCCCCATCACTCCAGGTGAGCTGGGCAGACGGCTAGATAAATGAACGTGCCCACCCCTCCTCTTCTTACCTACAATCCGCTCGGGCCACCTGAGAAAGGGATGTCCGTCACTGCCCATCTCCCAACCCCCTGTTTCCGTGTCAAATTCCCCCTTCCTATGACCCCCATCTGCACCAGGCATGTCAGAAAGCCAACCACCCATGCCATTCCGCACACTGATCCCTAACTCCCCCCGGCTCATCTGTATTCTTCATGACTGCAGCCTACTTATACTCCTTCAAGGATAGCTGGTTTGTCTCTCCATTACTTCACCTTCATCAGTCCGTACTGTGGATTTTTTGATTATAACGCTCCACCAAAAAGTGCTGAGCAGTTGAAAAAGTTAAAAGTGTGAAAAATGGCCTGAGCTGATTTCAGCCTTTCTTGCTGTTGGTTAGAGTATTGGTTGGTAATAGTGATTGATCGTGACTTAGGCTATCCCATAGACTAAATATTACTTCATATAGACCGATATAGGCCCATGTGGCTTTGCCCGCTAATATGAACATCTTTGGAGGCATCTATAGTTACGACATGGAAGCAAGGCCAAAGAACATGTCTTGTTCATTTTAACATCTGCATCTATACGAGCCGCACGCCGGCTGTGCAGGTAGAGTCTTTAGAAATATTGTGTGTCTGGTTGGCTCAGATTCTCAGTGCCCAAAGCACAACTGAAGCTCCTGCTTTAACCCTCTCTCATCTCTTGATTAGCCTCTAATTCCAACCCCTCTCCCTCCACCCCACCCGGGGTATTACACCTCTCTAATAAACTCCCAAACGCATATCGATTTCTCTTAAGCGAAGGTGGCAGGGCCTGCAAGTTATTTCATTACCCAGTAGTAATTATACAGATTGAAATAAGCTTTCTTATTTAGATGCGATCCTCTCCTCTTTACCTTTACCAATATTGCTCTTAGCGAAGCACTGGCTTGCGTCTGTGTTTTTCTCCCCAAATAATTACCAGGTCTTTCTCAGCTCCAACATGTTATTTCATGTTGGATCCATCTAATGCGTGATATCAGCCGTGCAACTGCGCAATGAGCAGAGGTAATGGAGCATGTTGGTGGCTCAATCGCCTCTCCTCATTGATAATAATGAAGACAAATGTCATAACGTTTGTTGCTAATGCCATAATCGACTGGACACTCGACGGGATCGGAGGAAGGTTACAGTGTGTCTTTTCGGTAGCGTGACACTGGGGCGAGATTGAAAATGTTGACCGTTCTTTGCGCTTTACAGGGGCTTTTTTTTTTTTTTTTTTTTCTTTGGAGGGGGCGATAAGACTTTTGGATTATCTGTATCAGAGAAGGCCTTTTCATTTCCAATTATCAACCTCTCTTTTCTCCGGGGGGATGTTTGTTTTGTAATTGTTCAGAAAATGGTTATTATTTTGCGATTAAGCCACATGCTGGTGAGAGCAGGGTGTGTCCATGCGAGTGATGCAGGTGCAGATGCAATTGCCGATAGCAACAGCTTGTGAAGCCAGATGTGAGATGTTTGGAAAGGAAGAGAAACTCTCATCGTCCCGCTGCTACTAACTTTAGTGTGAAATTATGATCAGGGTTCTGATAAGAGAATGAAAGACAACTTTTCTTTCTATTTTTTCCTTGTTTCTGCTGGGCAGTAATCATGGCCATATGTCCCAGCGCTCAGCTTTTGAGAGTTTTGTCAGTGTTGCAGCCATTGTCCATTGTGTTTGACTCTCAACAAATAGAAACTAATAGCACATAGTACTTAATAATGCGGATAAATAAGACGCTGTCTGATGACATTCAGTTCTTTGGGTTCAGTGGCAAAATTCTGTGCATTTTGTATCTTTACCAGTGATCTTGATAACTAACAGATTTGCTTGGCATTTCAATCAAGTTATATAATACTCTGCACTAATCTATCAGGGTCTACCTGTTTAGCTGTCTGTCTCATCAGTTAGACATCTTTCTCACAACTTACGCAGTTTGGTTATTCTAAAGCGTTAACCTTTGGAAATTGAAAGGCTTGACTAACACAAATGTGTTAGCAGTCCCAGCAGCGGGAGGGTCTGACGTAGCCTTACTTTTTTCTCCTTTAAGCCCAGTGTAATTAGTTTTCTGCTCTTACTCCTCATAATCTCTGCATCACTCAGAGGCAGTAAAGCGCCTCTCTGCCTTTCAGTCCGCCTGTGCTATCACCCTGCCAATCCCGCAGAAGGACTTTTTTGGCTGCTCCTTCTAAGGAAAGGAAGGCGTAAGAAGCGGTGGAAAAGCTGTGCATTATCTCCACTTTCCCTAATTTCATTTGCCACTTGTTGCCGCTCTCTCCTGTGTGGTCATGCTGGGACGCTCCCTGGGGGATCCCCCGTCTTGTTGTGAGAGAGAGGGGTGGAGGAGATGGAGGAGGTGGGGGTTGGAGGAGGGCCCCGCGGTGTAAAGACTGCTGAGACGTTAGTGTGCTGCCCAGAGCTGGCCTCGGGCCTTCAGTCTGGGTGGTGTTCCCTTCCTTGATTACATCTGATTACAACACCTCCCACCGCCACCCTCCTCTCTCTGTCTTTTCACTCACTCTCCCCAGAGAGGCTGGGGCATAGGAGATTAGATGCGATTCGCTGATTTACTGTGTGTGCAGGCACGCACGTGTGTGTGTGTGTGTGGGTGAGTGAATGGGTGTATGTGTTGGCATGCATCTGTGTGTGTGTGTACTTATGTATGTATGTGTGTGTGTTTGTGTATATGTGTGTGGTGCCTGACGGAGGTAGAGAGCTACCATGGGAATCTAAGGACCTCATAGTTAAAGGCAACATAAATGAATGCAGAGACTGCACATAATGCACTAATGTGGCGAGGATGTAAAACTGGGTGGCCGTATGAATGCCACTGATTCCCACCAGACGAGCGGCAACCTTTTAAAATGTAATTGGGGACTGCGTACCCCCTTTGCGTATCATTATCTACGTGATCAACAGAGCTTCACAGAAGCAATTGAAGTCAGCCGTCCCTGAGATTACATAGGTACAAGCATGTGAAAGAGAGAGAGAGAGAGAGAGAGAAAACAGGCCAAGGGGGTAGAGACATTGTTTTAAAAACAGACTGCCCACCATACAGACAAACATTCAGAAATGTCCTCATTCAGTTCACTGCACATTTGTCTGGTTTTTACCATTAATGAATGTCTTCCACGTAACCCCACTGCCCTCTCTCTGATAGAGCTATAAGTGCATTCAGAATCCACTGATGATGCGCAGAAGAAGACGGTGAGAAAAAAAAAAAGCCTCAATATTCATATGTGTGCCAGCATAGAGTCAATATTGATTATTTGCAGAGCATTAGCATGGAGAAATGTCTTTGTTGTGATGTATGATTCTCTTGGCTCGTTTGCGTTTGCCTGTCTTGTAAAGCGTGTGTGTAGCTCTCAGCTCGTTTGTCAGCCCTGCTCATGAGATGGAATTGCAGTATTCAGCACACAAATGTGAACAGAGCAAGTTCAAAGCAAAGACTCTAAGCACACAGCTTTAAACTGACTAGCAAGCTAACTTTCATAAAGAATTTTTTTTTTCTCCTAGATCATCTCAAATTCCTTTTTAATTATCTATGTCAGACCGATATTAAAGTGCTAACCTCTTTTTTTTTTCACACTGTGAGAAAAAACGTGTCAACGTTTAGCTATGGCAGTTAGACTTTTCATCTTCGTAGTTTTTTCTGTAGTTTGATGATAGATCTAAGTGTTCTTGTGTCCAGCTTGAAGGAATAGAGTATAACGTTAGATCTAACATGGAATTCCCTAGCGGACTCTCCTTAGAAGGATATTCTTGTCAACAGAATGAGTTGGCAATCCCTTGGTATTGCTCAACCTCCCGCCCCCCTTTGCACAGACACACACACACACCACACAAACATTGCTCCTTGCTTTTCTTATCCTCCTTATTTCTCTTTGCTGCCCTCTGTTTCTGTGGTGTGCCAGTCACAGTCCAGACTGCTCAACTCAACACACACACACACACATGCTGATATGCACACACGCGCACACACCTCTTCGCGGCCATGTTCCTGCCTCTCAGCTGTCTGAAACACAACCTAGAAGTTGAAAGCAGAGCACAGCAAATAACAGAACCAAGAACAGAGAGAAGTGGAATCGCTCAGTGGTGTTATTCATTGTTGATGTTATCTCTTCTTGACATTGTGTGTGTGTGTGTGTGTGTGTGTGTGTGTGTGTGTGTGTGTGTGTGTGTGTGCGTGCGCGCGTGAGCGTGAGCATGTGCGTATGCGTGTGTGTGTGCGCGCATGTGTATGTGTCAGAGAGAGAGAGAGAGAGGAATAAAACTGTGAGTTGTGTTTTATGCGGTGTCGGCGGAAAACTCTTTGAATATGTCTCAGTAGTTCCAATTGCATCAGATCACGAACAATCTCAGGATTTGCACGGAGGTCCAGTCGCTGCAAATTATACATTCAGAAATGTTTACTCCAGTGAGCTGACCCGCTAGGTTCATGTATTATTGAGATTCAGTGTAGAAGTTTAAAAGTGATTTGCTGCTGTATTATATTTAATAACTGTAAAATCAAAATGTAGCAATGTTCCAACATCCAGTCTTCAAAGGCAGAGTAATGAGCGTTACGGTGGAGTTCAAAGAGAATGTGGAAGTGTTTATATATAGTTATATACAGTACATGGAACTGCTTATTTGGCCAGTAATATTGCGAGGAATGATATTTAACATGAAGGGACTGCTTAAGAGGAGTTTAACTGAGAAAACAGGTTAAAGTCTTCTGCTTGGGGCAACGGGGGGAGCAGTCAAGCTAATTCTCAATTCAATCCTGACACACTTACAGCACAAACACAAACACACACACACACACATTCTCTCTCTCTCTCTCTCTCTCTCTCTCTCCTTTTCTTTCTCCCATGTCCCTTGAGCCTTTTTAAGTTGTGTGCACTGATGTGCTGCTCTTTCCGTTGCTGTTTCATTTCATTTTATACTCCATTTCACATGAGTTTGTCTCCTGTGTTTGGTTTTGGGGCTATGATGAGATAACCAAGCAGAGATTTTTTGAATGAATTATAATCTTACACTGGGCTGTTTTTCTGTGTGTGTAAATTCAGGAGATGTCTGTATAAGGTCAAGCTCCATTATCCATGGTGCATCCTTTAGAGAATCAGGCGATATTCCATGCAGATACAAACACGCACACACATACGCATCCACACGCACACACACGCACACACACACACACCACACACACATGGATGCACAGGCATGCATACAAACCCACATTGTTATCATCGAGATAGTCAAAACACCAAAAAGACATTCAAGAAATGTACACTGTTTTCACATTTGCATTGTTATCATTTCACATAAAGAATATGTCAAGGATTTTCCGTGGTTTCGTAACTGTGCTTTTTATTGTGCAGCAATGAACAGGGGCCTCATGCTTTGTCTACACTGAATTACAGTGAAAGCAACACTTTTATGTATTTCAATATGAATATGAAGTTTCATGCTATCCCTGAGTCATCTGTACAAAAATGACTTACAGGAAGCCACAAACACCCCCCCCACACACACACACACACACATTTAACCCACAGAAAAACCACACAGACTCACCAGTATAAAGCCATCCAAATAAGGATGCCAAATCCAGCTTTCCTTCTCACATTGTGAACTGGGATTAAGGAGCCTTCAGAATAAGCGCTGAAGGAAGAACATTAGCAGTAACTTTCTGAAAGCAAAACAAGACATGAAACGAGAAAGATGAGAAGAAGTGAAGGAGAGACAGTGAAAGTGGATGGAAGGCATGAGAGAAAAGCAGGGGTAAAAGGGAGGGAGGGAGTGAGAGAGAGAGAGAGGAGAAACGTCAAGCGAAGAGAGAAAAGAGAAAGGTAGAATAAACGATATATAGCCTGGGGCGAGCTGAGAACAATTGTTCGCCTGCCTCATGTAACCCGCTACAGCCATCAACAGCAGATTTTTTCAGTCAATTAATTTCTGCTCATTGGAGATGATGCTTTGACTCAGAGACTTTTATGTAGCTTTATCCCCAAAGCGATATTACTCAGCAAAACATGTTTTATAGGCAATGCACCCTGTAACACGGGATAATTATCAGAGATCTAATGGTGTACACAAAACATAATCCCATGGCATAATATCAATATGGAACGCTAATGTTAGCAATGGTACTTTTTTTATTATCATTATTATCATTGAAGTACATAAACCCTATTTTTTTGTCTTAGTGAAATGTTGAGACTAGCTTGACTCTTGACTCCAGCTTGACTGTCGAGTATGTAACAATTTTATGTTATTTAGAGATTGGTCATGTGTTCATGATCACCAGTTAGTGTGTGCATGTATGTTCAGTGGTGTGTGTGTGTATTGATGTGTTTTTTTAGATTGCAATGTTTGTTTTCAGTGGGTACCTAAGGGGTGTCTTTTTACCACACTTTGAGTTCCTTTAGTCCTAGTAAAGCTCAAATAAAGCCCAGCATCTGGAGAGAAGAGCAGGAAGTGCCTTGTTCAGAGGCTGGCAGGCACTGGTGTTTTTAATGAGCGATGGACACCGTGGGTGGTGCTCTTTTATGGAGCCCTCACACACTGCAAGGCCAGACTTTCAGCACTCCTCCAACCACCAGCCAACCAGCACTGACTCTCAGAGAGGATGAATGATGAAGTTAAGGCCTGGTCCTACCGGCCATTACAGACGAGGGTGAGAGTGAAAGAGACAGAAAGAGAGAGAGAGAGAGAGAGAGAGAGAGAGAGAGAGGTGAGAGTCTGAGGGAAGGAGGGAGAGTACTCTGACAGGCACTGAGTGAAGGAGAGACACAGCAGCATGAATCATGACTTCAATAAAGAGAAGAGCGTCGATCAATACAGCCCACAGTGGAGCGAGGACACACAGCAGCCTACACCACAAGTGTGTGTGTGTGTGTGTGTGTGTGGGTGTGTGTGTGTGTGTGAGTGTGTGTGAGTGTGTGTGTGTGTGTGTGTGTATGTCCGTGCAGGTGTGTGCGTGCGTGTGTGTCTTTGTGTGTATGTGCGTGTATGCATTTGTGTGTGTGTGGCTCCGATTTGATTTGGCCTTGCCTCTTTGGCTGTATCTCAGTGTTTTATGAACAGCACATTTTTGTGCCACACATACCTGCGGTTATTTATCTAATATGAATCCATTCAAAACCTATTAAATCAAATATACTTTGTAAGTGACATCATTTTGAGAGTGTTCAGTATATATAAAGCGGAAGTGTTTGAATTGTTGCTTTTCAGGGGAAGTAAGAAGAATATATAACATTTTGTACTTGACAGAATTAGCAGTTGGCTTAGAGCGAGAGCATTTTAGCGAAGGGTATTGAGATGAAATGTGGCCGCGCATGATTGATGGCAGGAGTGGCGTCTTTATATGTGAGGGCTTAATGTCTTGAACGTTCCACTCTGCAATCCTCCTCTTCTCTTTCACCTCTAGGGCTACGTCAGCCGAGCTTTTCAATCAGAGCAGGTCTGTGCTTAAAAGAACTGGCTGGTCCGTGGCCACTGGAGAGGCTGGGGAGGTGTCAGCAGGGAGTATTGGTACATACTGGTGGTCAATTCCCATTAACAGAGACAGAGAGAGAGAGAGAGAGAGACGCACATACACACGGAGTGGTCTGTTTTCATTGGACACATCTGTGCCGACAGCAGCAGTCAGGGTTAAAGTGGACACTGGGGTCTTAAAAAAAAACACATGCTGTGCAACATAATGACCACAATGTCCCTGTTCTGCTGAGACAGAGAGAGAAAGAGAGAGAGCAAGTGTGTGTGTGTGTGTGTGTGTGAGAGAGAGAGAGAGAGAGAGAGAACAAGAGCAAGAGAGAGACAGACAGACAGACAAAGAAAGAGAGAGAGAGAGAGAGAAGGTGGAGAGATGGGGGGGGGGTATTATTCTCTTTTTTTCCCCTTATAATGTGGTCGATAAAGGTGAAGGACGTTTCATGGCTATTTCTTTTCTCTCTCTCCGTCTCGGAGCGAAATCCTGAGATAAGGCTTGACGGCTCTCGGTGTTTAATGGAGCCTAATCCTCAGATTTTAGACCCGGAGAGCTGAGGTAATTCCACCCTGCTCATCTCCCATAACCAGCACTACTCATGTGACCAGTCTCCACAGCACAGCCCCTTCTAACCCAATACAGCATATACCAAAATACATACCATACTCTCCTCCTTTTCTCCTCTTCTCTTACAATAATCACTCACCGGATCCTGTCGTTACTGACAACACGAAAGCATTGCTCTCAGATCCTCCAAACAAGAAGTACCAGCTAAAGTGGTGTCTTTGGGAGTTAATAGAACTAGCCGATTCATGCTTAATAGAGAGTTCTTTGAATTACATTAGTGGAACCTCAGTACAAATTAATGGAATTGAAGATTTATGCAGAAAGCTTGTCTGGATTTAAGTCCTACATGTTTTTTTATGAAATTTTTTATGAAGAGCTTTGAGATGTTGGACTAATGAACTAATAGCATGAAAAGTATTGTAATCGTGTTATATATTATTTTATTATTTGCTTAAAGATTGTTTTTGCTTAAAAATGTGACCTTGGTTAATTTTTTTTTCTCACTGTATTAATATTCAGATGGGCAACTCCAACTTCAGGTGGAATCACATCGGAGATTTGAGGTTGAATGGTTTCGATGTGTAGATGCCTTTTGAATTGATTATTTGGGCCATATATGTGGAGAATTGAATTTATCAGGAATAGGAGAGAAATAAGCGTGTCTGTGTATGATTTTAGTCAGAAAACTGTTTGGTTTTCTCTCGAGGACACCCTATTGTCTGAATCAGTTCTCTAGTTATGTCTGCTTATTGAGGTGATGGGTGTATTGCTTCATTTTGAAGGGCACCAAAGTGCTGTGATATGATGTGATCACCACTAAAAGTGAGTCCAATGGGAATCATCTCATCTAGTGTGGCTGAAAATGGGGCTACATGAGAACTTAAAAGAATAACCAAGCTCAGGAGAGGATACTAACAGTCTGAGCCAATGGGAGTTGAGCAAAGCATGCTGGGATTCTGACCAGCTCTGATCTTCCTCCTATGACTGCCCTGGGCAATGATACCTACAGTAATTGTCCTGGGAGTCAAGAGCCTCAGCAGGACACTAAACAGAGTTGAGTGTAGTGCAGCCAAAATTGAGAGAGAGAAAGAGAGAGAGAGAGAGAGAGAGAGAGAGAGAGAGAGAGAGAGAGAGAGAGGCCTGTGTTTGGAGTAGAAAGGAGACTGCAGTTGTGAGAGAAGAGGAGAATGTTTGTCTGTTGGACAGGTGTGGTGTCTCATCATTCTCAGTAGCAGTGCATTCACAGCCACTCTCACACACATATGTGATACTCCATGGCCCCAACAAATACACACTCTCTCCCTCTCTCTCTCCCTCTCTCTCTCTCTCTCTCTCTCTCTCTCTCTCTCCTTCCCTGTCTCTTGCAGTGTCTGTCTCTCATTCTACCTGCCAAGGTCTCTTTGGACTCTGGTTCATCTCCTCTGTCCTCTTCTGCATAATTATGCAGGTAATTGTGAAGTAATTGACTGCGTCACCTGTTCCTGTGAAGAGCTGGCATTGTTTAATAAACAGTTGGAATTTGAGCCACATGTTGTTGGAGAGAAGTGGAATGGGATGGAGCGAGAGAGAGAGAGAGAGAGAGAGAGAGACACACACACAGAGTGAGAGCGGAAGTAAACACATAAGGGTATAGACCGAGGCTTAGTAGCACAGGAGTGCTCGTGTGCCGAGTTCAGACTTCCTTCATTTGGAATTGGAGATCTACACAAACTCCAGCCTATAGAAAACTAAATATAGAAAGAGTAGAGTGAGCTAATGAAAGATAAAGACGGATAGATCGTTCTCTCTGGTAAGGAGGAGGGAGACGAGTACAGTGAGTGAAATGAGAGATAGAGATGGATGGACCAATGTGTCTGACAGGGTGGAGGGGAAGAAGGAGAGTGATTGAGGCCTCTCAGTGTTAATGACGTTAAGCAGTGCTGATGAATTGACACCCATTGAGCTATATCGACACCACCCCATCCACCTCTGCCAATTGGCACTCTTCACATTTCCGATTTTTTTTTTTTCTTTTTTCAATTAAAAGAAATAATTCAATCTCCACCGTGCCCTCTGAGAGAATGAGACGAGAGAGAAAAGTGATTGATGGCCCCGGTGACGATTGAGTTTGTCACCCCTCAGCCCTGGTTTAGGGAACCTGGATGCCCCAGACTGACTGTGTCAGGAGGTGGGACACCGTTGAAACTGTCCATCATATCTGTTTACGGCTCCTCCCGTCTGACGGAGCTGTGCAATTACACTTATACG
This sequence comes from Chanos chanos, assembly GCF_902362185.1. Classification (NCBI taxonomy): domain Eukaryota; kingdom Metazoa; phylum Chordata; class Actinopteri; order Gonorynchiformes; family Chanidae; genus Chanos; species Chanos chanos. Next base: position 33,263,918 of record NC_044497.1, read on the forward strand.
CCGTGGCGTGACTGAGGTGACCCCGGTAATCCAAGAAAATCATGGTGAATGCGCTTCATTTGCATTAACAAACCTTTAATCTCTACCTTGAGTGTTTTTGCCACTGTGTAGATTGTGTGTGTGTGTGTGTGTGTGTGTGAGTGAGAGAGAGAGTGCGAGAAAGAGAGCGAGAGAGAGAGAAAAGTGGGGGGGGGGGGGGTAAAGAGGCAGCAGGTTTTTGGGGCTATGAAAGGTTTACATCAGAGATTTAGAGTTAATCCTGAAGACTGTGTGAGATTCTGCAGTGCAGCCACTTTGTTTTCATTACAGCCAAATTGTGAATTACTCAGGTTAATTTCTTTATGTATTTGGCTTATATGATTTTATCTGCTTTTAATCAGAATTTGATATATTGTAAATGCATTTTACACATTTCACTGTTCGTTGGGTTAATATAGCGTTTTGTAATGTTTTTTCAGGAAATTGTGTTCTTACAAAAATCTGACTAGGTTTTAGAAAATTATGCGGTGTGGAGGTTACTGTCTGTTCATGTGTTGAGTGCAAGTGTGTGTGTGTGTGTGTGAGGCTGGATGATTAGCTAATGGACTGATTCTGATGAATTGGGGTGGCTAGCACACGGCAAACTCATTCTTCCAAGGTCACCATGGCCATTAGATTACCATATTCAATGGGCTCAAATATTTAACGTTGTGCCTCTAATGCACCGAATGAGAATTTAGTCAATAAATGCATGAGAAGCATTACTGCTCAAACAGAAAACAAGAATCGTAACCATAAAACACTGAATTAATGGTTGTTAAACATTTCTGAATTTTCGTATCCTACATCTCATTCACAGACGGAATATGGTCCCTTTGGTTTCTTTTCTGCCGTTTTTTACTACCACAGTTTACATCCATTTGTCTTGTAGTATTATTAAAAATGTGAATTTCCAAGAAAATAAAGGGTGATAGCTTGTTTGTTCCGGTAGATCTGTCGTGCTTGAGTTCTAAATGTCAGTATTGAGTGACTGTGTTGGCCCTCTGTTTGCTGTGACTTCCACAAGGTCAAAATGCACCTTGTCCAAATGTGCACTCAGCCGAGCCTGTTACAAACATGCACACACGCAAACACAGACTCATATTCTTCTCTTTCTCTCTCTCTCTCTCTCTCTCTCTCTCTCTCTCTCTCTCTCTCTCTCTCTCTCACTCTCTCACTTCCCTTTCTCTCTCTTTCTCACTCACTCTCTCTCTAATACACACACACATTCACACAGAGTCCAGAGGGAGCAGGCCAAAATGTCAACCTGCGCACATGGCTGCTCTCCTCCTCTATGTCGTCTGCTTAATATACAGCAGCACCTGCTGGTGGAAGCTGGCACAGTAGATAGACAGATAGATACAGTGAGACAGTAGATAGACAGATAGATACAGTGAGACAGTAGATAGACAGATACAGTGAGACAGAATGAGTATGTACTCAGAGACAGCTGAGCATGGTCTCGCTTAGAGACCTTTCTCCTCTCTCTCTCTCTCTCTCTTCCTCCATTTTATTTTTTCTCTCCCTCACATGCCACCCAGGTCTGTCAATTCATTTCAGAGCTGCCTAATTTCACTTTGAATTGAAGACGTTCAGCCCTGCCAAAGTTTGAGGGATCTCAGATATAGTCTCCAAAGCCAAGGAGCATAATGAATGAAAAGCCCCTTCCCAAATTGATTTCAAAGTAAATCAAACTCACTATTCAATTATCTGCCAGAGCTGCAATGGAGGAACTCTGAAGTTATAAAGGCAGAGGGACGTGTTGAGAATAGAATGCAAATGTTTCCCGTCCATGTCAGGTGGGGACAGGGGAGGGGGGTCAAAAATGAAGAAACATCCCACAGATCCAGTTGATTCTGCCTGTAGCCTGCCCCCTCTGCCCACCTGTTTCATAAACCCCGTTTCCCGGAGCTTGAACACCGAAGAGACATCCAAGCTCCAGGTGGATGGGAACAGTGGTGTGGTCAGAGTGAGAGAGAGAGAGAGAGAGAGGGGAAAGAGAGCACGGGACTCGGTCTGTGATCAGTCATCTCTGCAGGAGAAGAGAGGGTAATTATCGGAGGAATACCCAAACCTGTCCTGTCAGCGTATTCGCACGCACACTAATCAAGCCATTGACACAACAATTGTGTTCCAACAACAAGTGGCCCTCGGACTGCCAGACCCCACCTGCCGAGAGGCAGCCATTGAGCGTTTTTTGGCTTCGCTAATGAACATTTGAGTGTAATTAGAGCATGCTATCTCTGAAATTAGACATGCCATAGCATTAATTACTGATGGTACAGGCTGAAATGGGGAAGGAGGGAGGTGGAGGAGGGTTGGAGTTGGAGTTGGGTTAGGGGGAGGAGGGCAGCATTTTCACTGGCTTTCACCAGTGAACTATGGATGTAAGTTTGATTCATGTTCTGGGTTTTGTGGAAATATCGCCTTTGTCAAGTTAATTTGTAAAGGCCAGTGTGTTTGAGCAAGGAAAATAAGCCTGACCTTTTTTACCAAAGCCAGCCATGCTTTCTCTCCTCTGTCTCTATCTCTCTGTCTCTCTGTCTCTCTCTCTCTCTCTCTCTCTCTCTCTCTCTCTCTCTCTCTCTCGCTCTCTCTCTCGCTCTCTCTCTGTTCTTTGTTGGACAACGATATAACATTTTGTTTGGCCCTCTCATCCTGTTTGTTCTGACAGCGGCGCATGCTAAGTGAGACGCGCATTGTCCAATTAATCAGTCATGTCATAATAAATATGTGTCAGAGTGTGTATTGTTGTCAGCCTTGAGTGGCTTTGTAGCGTTCTTCGTTATGTTAGATTCATCTCAAATCAGAAGTCAAGCCTTTTGAAAAACATCGGTGCTTTCCATTCATTGTAATGGTGCTATTACTGCTTGCCTGAAATTCATACACACCGTCTCATCTCGCGCTTTGGTCGAGAGTCGCTCGTCTCATCCAATGCACATTTTCCTTTATTACCCTCATTTATCACTCAGATCTCTTTTTCTCCATCCGTACTGCTGTTACAGCCTTTCTGTCACAGACAGAGAAGACCATGAGGACTTCTGGTCACCGTAGTACCTTACATGAGGACAGGTATCTGGCAGTCTGAGTATGGCTCCCTCCTCTCTCTGAGACAGAGCAGGGGTCAGCAGGGTGTGGGTGATGGGTGAGAGGGCGTTTAGGAGTGTGTCTGCCCAGCCCACTGCCTGCGTAAGCACATGTAGATGAGCCACTGTACTGTTTAATGGACTACTATCAATGCTGCTGCAGACCAGTGTAAGGATGAGAGAGCAGCCCTGGCTATTTCACTGTATATGTATATTCTCAGACACACGCACTAACACACACGCTCACACACACAGATACAGACACACTGACAAAGTTTCTCTCTCTCTCTCTCTCTCTCTCTCTCTCTCTCTATCTCTCTCTCTACCACGTTCACATACAAAAGGTTCTCCTGATCAGATTTCAATGATACATATTTTCTGTGCCTTAGCTTTCTTTCATGCTGTACTGTTAAGGACAGATGTGCTTTTTGCTGCTGAAACCTTTTCTGCCTTTACACACCCTTTAAATCAAGACAAGCATCTTCATTTAAATGAATTTAAAAGTTCCTTTCAGACCTTCTGGCTGCTGACATCACTCAGTTTTCTGCAAAGCTGTGACTGAAAAATCAAATGTTTATAAAAGGCTGAATTTTTTTTTTTCTCAGTACAGACCCGCATGGTGAACCAGCCAGCGATTTCCACCACACAGACACACAGTCACACACACACACACACACACACACACTCACACACTCTCTCACACACACCACACCATACCACAGTCGACTTTACAGCTTTTTGCACCTGAAGTGCTGTATTTATTACATCATGTTTTATAGGACCAGTAAAAATTCCCTGATGAATTTTGAGACTTATGAAAATATTTTCAGCAGGCTATTAATATGGTTAGAGAAGCAAACTCACTCTTCCCTCTTGGGACCAGTGGGAGTCAAGTACACATTAAAGTGCTTCTTCTCTCTCAAGTCTCCTCTGTATTTCTCCCCTGGAGTTGAAGAGTCTTCACTAACCTTCAGCTCAGTCTCTGGGTAAACTCAGTTAAACTAAACCTCTCCTGACTTGGATGCAGAATAGTCAGGCTTTTTGGGGATCACACCAAACCGTTTGATGAAATTTGCGCATGCACATGCTCCAACACATATATACCCTTCTGTCATGTATAAGACAACTTTATAATTTATACTTCTGGTATATTTGACCAAATGCATTAGAAATCGGGAGTGGCCCAGCCAAAGCACAGTCAAACTTGCCACCACATTGTCTTGTCTTTGTCTAGAAAAATCCACTGTGTTCAGGGGTCGCTCAGGTTAATCCCATCAAACCTCAGTAGGCTTTGAGGAACAGCTGAGTACATAGCAAGATTTTCAGTCCACTCCTGGTCAAAATGGGTCAGATGATGGCCCATTTCTCTCTCCCCTTTTCCTTCCATATGTGAGCAGAAGTTGATCGTCAGATAAAGTGGGGGAGCCCGAGGAAAAGGGGCTCCCCCTGGGGAGCTGTCCCCAGTGTAGAAGTGCTGAAGCAGAGAATTCATCTGCTTGGTTGAGGACTCCACCAGTACAAAGAGCTGTCCTCCCACTCTAACTCCACAGTCTCCACAGTCAGCAAAGTGCCGCTTATAGCCGTCGGGAGTTGGGACCATTGTGTGTCTAAAACTACACATTTTAGTAGAGGCTTAGATGAAGCCAACCATCTGTGTTTGTGTGTGTTTGTTTGAGTGTGTGTGTGTGTGTGTGTGTGTGTGTGTATTTGTGTGTCAGTCGCATTATTTCAAAATGGACCATGTTCTTTGTGTATTGTTTGGAAATGGGGATGTTAGGGACCGAAGGCTGGAACCTGCATGTGCCTTTGAAGCGGACGCCCCTCTGCCTTATAGATGGCGCGTCTGTGCGCTTTCATACTGCAGCTCCCACCCACTCTAAACACGCTACGTCTGAGTGCTTGATCTCTCCTCACCTCCTCCCAGAACAAGCTGCCGCCGGGTGTAATTCGATGATATAGGAGGTGTGTGTTGCGCTCAGATCATAATGCATACGGGGTTGGGTAGGTGGTGGGGGGGGGGCGGTATGAGATTTGGCCTGCATTAGTCTAATGTTGTTTTTGCAGTAGTGGGAGCTGAGCAGTGGCTCGTGTCAGTCAGGGCTTTGATAAATCAAACTCACCCGCCCCTCTTCCTTCTGCTCTGGGGCAGGACACCAGACGCGCACTCAGACTAATCAAATGAATGGAAACGAGTGCCGTCCAATCAGTCTTGCTCCCTTCGCCGTTGGCTCGTACGGCCTCCGTCCCGCTGGGGAGCTGACGGCGCTGACCCGATCCATGCGGCCCGCTGAAGGCCCACCCGTGGGAAATGAAGCCGGTCAACGGGCTGTTCTCTGGAAGCTCTGCTTCTGTATTACATACTACCCATCATACTCATGCAGTATTCACGCAGGCCTCCTCCCAGTACGTACACAGCAGAGTAGTCTAGAGTGGGGAGAGCCAGAGTGGAAAGAGTAGAGTCTATGTCTTGTGTTTTGCCCCCATGGCTACATGTAATGGACGTTTCTTCTATGATACAAGAGCTCCTCTCTCACATGGATATTTGTGTGTGTGTGTGTGTGTGTGTGTGTGTGCGCGTGCACACGCGCAAAACAAGTCCATTTATGGTGGGAGAGTGTATTTTATGGTTATGTCCTCCTGTTTCTGGGGGCTCGTAAAACGGATTTGGGGAAGCGGAGCACATGCAGCAGCAGAAGGCAGACGGAAGAACTGAGCAGTCTGAGCTCTGAGAGAGAAAGCAAGAGAGAGAGAGAGAAAGCGAGAGAGAGAGAGAGAGAAAGCAAGAGAGAGAGAGAAAGCGAGAGAAAGAGGGAGAATGAAAGCGAGGCATGTTTTGCTTTGGCCAGATGGCCAGAGCATTAGCTTCAGCACCTCGGCCTGTCTCTGTATCCGCTAGCAGTGTTTTCACAATCAGCACAGTGGAAATGGGCCCAGTACGAGCCAGAACCCAGTTTTATGAGCCATCCCCTGTGCTTTTTTTTCTTCTGTCCAGGAGCTGTTTTCTCCCCCACTTTTTACTCCACTTTTCTTACTTTTTCTCCACCGCTGCTGCGGAGAAAAAAAAAGAAAGTAAAAAGAAAAACAACTAGGCTGAACTATGTTGTAAAAGATAGGGGAAAACATGATTAAATAAAGCAGGTGCGGGAATCTCGAGCTCTGTCTGGTTTATTGAGTGGTGCTGGGCTCTTGTTCTGTGATGGGAATTACACTCAAAAGTGCTGATTTTTTGGTACATCAGTTTGGACAGCTTCACTATTTATCTGTTGGAGGCAAGTCTCGAAGTGGAGAGTTTGGGGGCGGGCGGTGGAGGGGGGGTGGTTACTCAGTGTGAATCTGGTTCATTGGGCCTCTCTCCTATCTTTACTTACATCTGCCTCCAATGCAGCTTTAGTCAAAGACCTTGAACATCTGCCCTTAATTGCTTGAGCACCTTATCAAATTGTCTTGCATTCATTTCAAATCACAGCCCAGAAAAATCGTTTCAGTTTAATTGAATCGAAAGAAAATCATTAACTCCTTAATGATGATTAATGTATAAATAATAATAACATTTATGTAATATTAAGCAATTAGAGCGTAAGCCGCCACATGTGAAATTGTCCTCCCAGGTACAATTTGAGTTAGATTGGCTCTTTTTCTTGCTCCCTCTAGCTACTGATCTCAAATCTCAGTATCATAGCATCAGAAACACATCAGAAATTCAGTTTGTCTCCCAGATTGCTCTGCACACACTTCATTTATTTATGTATCTATCTGGGGTTTTTTTACCTCATCTAAAGGACAGCATTTTCTTCCCTCAACCAAGGATGCTGAAATGCAGCCATTTGCATACACACACACGCACATGCGCGCGCGCATAGAGTGTGAGTGTGTGTGTGTGTGTGTGTGTGTGTGTGTGTGTGTGTGTGTGTGTGTGTGCGTGTTGTATTGGAGATCTTTTTTTCTTGTTCCTTGTTGAAACAATTGGCGACAGTGGAGGGCACCCAGAAAAGGCTGAGAAGTTGACATTTAAGTGAAATGGAGCCCAAATGGGCCGGTGGGATGCAGTAATGATGCTGGAGAGGCTTGGACTGGAAGAGAAGATTTATGGTCTCCTGAAAGCCATCATATTTTAGCTGCTGATGTGCGCTGTGGGTGGTTTATGTGGGATTGAGGGCTTTGCTGTTGAGCCCATCACTTTAGGCCTTTTGTGACTTACTGACATGCAATGAGAGGTCGCAGACAAGGGCTGTAATAGCAGAACCGGCACCAATATTATATCTCCTCCCTCAACAACCTTTTTATCCACAGATTTTACTCTGTATTCCATATTCTCTCACACACGCAGACTGTTGATGATTCATTCAGTAATTCGTTCATTGCTCAAATCATTCTTCTCCTGTCCTTTATCCAACCGTTTGTCTGTTCCCACCTTCCCTTCCGTTCGTCTTCTTTTCTGTCTCTTCCTCAAATTACTCCTTCTGTCTGTCAGTTTCCTAAACCTTCATTCTTTCATTTTATTCATTCATAGCCTTTCTGTCTCTCAGCTCATGTTTCTCTCTCTCACTCTTCCGTGTCTCTGACTCGTTCGCTTTAATGACGGACAAGCCTCAGCAGCCCCACCCCCTGCTGACTTTCTCCTCATTTTTGAGACACTTTGTCGGTTTTAATCTCTCGTAATTGGCGGCACTGCAGTGGATGAATTGCAACAGATGGAATCGGTATTGGAATGACATTGTCTTCTGATGTAGACGATCAGTGAAGTCTACACAGTTGATCAGGAGAGATCAGGCCTCATCTATTCACCCCTCAGCCAATGGGATAACAGCAGCTCTGACAAGACCAAGCTGTAGTCACAGATCGGACATGTGTGGCTTAGGGATTTGACCGTGACGTGGAACTGATACTACATTAGATCTTTGAAACTATGCCCTTGCATAAGAGGGATGCCACTCTGACTCAGTATTGACTCACTCTATTGCCATGACTCATCCAGTTGGTGACAGTTATGCTGGTCAGTATTTTATTAAGTGAGAAGCATCTGAATTAGTCTTGAACAGAACTTCTAGAGAAGTATCCTCAAACAAACAAACAAAAAAAAGAAAAGAAAAAAAAACCAAAAACACATTGACACCGTGGGGCAGCTCATAAACAAACCTTGCCTGTGAGGAGGCAAAAACCTTGTAGCAGGAAGAAAGAGTACGTGGATGCAGTCAGGGCAAACTCAATTAAACCTGCCGAGCCTAGGTTTCAGGAGCATCCCCTGATAAATGAGACAGCATGGAAATCAAATATATGTACATCTCATTTCCCATATTTGAAACCTAATTAGTGTCAACAGGGGCAATCTCCTGCCCTCTTATTTTCACTTTTGGAATCATTTGTAGCCCAAACGTAGGTGCGAGAACATTCAAGAGTGAAGCCCCAGATTCACTGTCTGCTTTCCAAGAGAGTTCTGGCCCTTCTAAAAATAGGACAGAAGGACATAAAGTATTGGATT
>NC_044497.1:33275000-33282500 GCF_902362185.1 Chanos chanos
CGTCTTTTAGCATGCGTGCATAAAGTCGAGAAGCACTGATAACAGTATGGCTTAAAGCATTCATGCATGACTGTCTTTTATTCATGGAAAAAAAAATCCAAAGAGCAATGAACGTCTTATCGAGATCATATGGTGCATTATGGGATTTTGTTATATGAAATATAAACATTGATAGTCATAAACAATGAGATTTTGGTCTATTATTTAGTCATTGTGACATAGGGCATCAGGCTATGAATGGGATAAGCGTAGGTTGACTTTTATACTGTCACTGCGGTCGTCTGTCACTGATGGCTGGCTTTATTACTGTGCATGTGTGTGTGTGTGTGTGTGTGTCCTAACAGGAGGTGTAGTGGGCGAATGGACTGGCACAGTGGCATGGGGATTTAGAGAGTGGTATGAGTTCTCTGTTTAGCCACTGCTCTAGACAAAGAACAGAAAAAGATGGTGGTAGAGAAAGAGAGAGAGAGAGACATCATGTTAACATGCATTACAGAGAGGCTGTGCTCGCTACCAAGGCTGTGTTACAGTGTGTGTGTGTGTGTGTGTGTGTGTAGTGAGCCGAAGGAGAGGTTGTCCTGTGCAAAGGGATGCCTGGCACATCCAGCTCAATCCCAGCAGCTCTGTCAGGGGAAATAAAAAGAAGGTGAGACTAAAAAAAAAACCAAAACTTTTCATTCGCTCTTGGCTACTCTTCTGTCTGTCACACAGGAATTCAAAATCTCCTCCATCCGCCTCTTCCAGTATTTACTCCCCCGTCCTCCATACCTCACTCTCTCTTTTCTTTTTACCCCCCCCCCCCCCACCCCGCCCCCCTCAATGCTCAGCCAGTCAGACGAGACGCCCTCCCCCAGGACCTAAGACGTCCCCTTTTGTTTGAAGCTCTCGTTCTCTTGATGTCTCAGAAATGATGATGTTGGTTTCTCTTCGCCACCCCTGCCTGTCCTTTTGACTCGCCTTCCATTTGCATAGGTTTGTGTTGTTAGTTGAGGATATGTATGGGGCAGCTTTAAGAAAATTCCACTTAGGCATGGGGCCCTTGTAGAGCGCATGTGGGGGGGGGGGGGGTTGTCAGTGATGGACGGTAGGATATAAATAGAGGTAGTGATGGCAGGATAATGCATTGCGCTTTTTCCTTGCCGCGGTTCACAACTGTCAGAGAGACGGGGGGAAAAAAGCAGGCCGCGTGTCTTTTTTTTTTTTTTTTTTTTCAGGTCACTCTGCGAGCTCCTAGAGGTACAGGAAGAGCCCTTGATTAATTATAATCATTATCATCATCATCCTTAGCAGGAGCATAAATCAAGCGTGGGTGTCAGTCCTAGGGCTGGGGGGGGGGTGGGGGAGGAGGGGGTGAGGGGCTGGGAGGGATGTCCAGGAGTGGTCGTCAGGTTTTGTTGTGTTTGATTTAATATGCTCGGTCCTCTGCTGGAGGTGTCAGACGTCCACGCTGGGATCCGGCTTTGCTTTGTCAAAGCGCGGGATCGCGTTTGAGTCATGTGGTACGGAACAAGGATCACTCACTGTGAGTGGACGGGTGTGGACTGGTGCTGATGGAGAGCCCAGCGGTGAGCGCTTTGTTAAAATAAAAGACTCACAGGGGCTGCATATGTGAGCTCCTGCTTCTCATCCCTACCCTCTCACTGATGTTTTTGTTTAGTCGTTCTGGATGCCGCACACTAATTTGGACTTTCTTTGTTCATTTCTTAATGTACAGTGGGGTAAGGGTGTGACTAATACCCACAGTACCTTCATTCACTGCTCTTTCCTTTTATCTCTCTCTCTCTCACTCTCTCTCTCTCTCTATTACTCAACCAAACGCTGCCCTGCGTCTTCTGTCTCTCACACAATCACTCCACCCATCTTTATTATTCTCTCTCTCTCTTTCTCTCTCTCTCTCTCCCCTTCTCTCTCCTTTTCTCTCACTCACCGTCTGCCTCTCTGCTAATGACCGACAGCTCTGTGCATCCATGACAACGGGCAACCTGAGTGAAATGAGCTTGAGTGAATTCTGGGCCTCCCTGTTATTGCGTCCTCTGACTTTTATGAATATATGTACACAGCTGGGGCCACTGGTGGATTTGTCTTTATAAAAGCTCTTTGACACATCTGCCGCTGCCCCAGTTCATTTATTCCACTTGCGTAGATTAAGGCTGGCATTACAAGTAAGGTCACACCATGTATCATTGTTACCTTGACACCGGTGGGCTACCAAGCGTTGCCTGAGCGTCACTCGCGTCCCGTGACGGGGAAATTTCCATTACTGTGTCTGTGGTTTGTCCATTTCCGGCCGGTCACCCAGGCTGTCGGACAGGGAGCGTGTCTCTGATTTTGGGAGGGTATGTGTTTTTGCCTGGTGTGAGATGAGGATGCTGCCATACTGTAATCAGATTTAATGAGACTAACTCTGAGTCTGAGCCACCCCCCCTCCCCCCCCTCCCTGAAGCCCCTGCTGTTCATGTTTCATGTGTGCGTGCTCAGTAATCCTGACGCTCTCCCTCTGGTCTCTCTCTACAGGGTCCTGTGCTGCTCCTCCTCTACCAGTTTCTCTCGCTTCTGTTTCCCTGAAAACTCAAATGTTGTCAAAACCATTCTCTCTGTTATGTGGTCTCAGCAAAGCCGTGTTGTGTTGAATCTGTCTCTTAATGTAACATCATGAGATGATGTGAGGTATTTCATGTAACACATAATAGCACAAATGCACACATATTCACACGCACACGCGCACGCACGCACACACACGCACACGCCCAAGTTGATGGACGTTTAATACTCTTACATAAAACAGTAGTACTAATTGTACTAATTGAATGGTTTTGTTTGTTTTCCTCCCAGATGGGCAGAGGTAGTTTTAGTCTTTGGATAGTTTGTGTCTGCCTGGTCCAGGTCCTGTCCACCCCTGTGCTGTGTGTGTCCAGTAGGCAGGGGAAGAGTGGTCTCATTAACTGGCCGTAGCAGGACCATACGACTGTCCCGGCTCTTTGTGACCCAAGTGGAGCTGTTAGAGTGTCTTATTTCTGTTTGAAGCTCCATTAGTCCCCCTCCTTAGCAGCTCTCCACTCACACTGCTCTCAGTCTGAACCAAAGAGCAAATAAACAAAGCCTCTAAAACAGACGAAGGAGACAGAAATCAATGCCAGCCTACTCGTAATACATACTCTGTCTGCTCTGTGTATGTGTGTGTGTGTGTGTGTGTGTGTGTGTGTGTTTTAGTCACCATATATGTGTGTGTGCATGTTTCTCTTAGTATCATGTATTTCTCCTTTGTGTGTTTCATCATGAATGTGATGAATGAAACCCATCAAACTACAGTTCTCTCAGAGTACCTACCCCCAGTATTTTACAGTTGTCAATCAAGTTAATCTGCTTCCATTTTCATTGGGAGATATGCTCTTTGCATTCTTCGTTGACATCAAAGCAAAGACAGACTCAACACTCAACTATCTGATCAGCATCCACCCCCCCATTCCAGTGCAGGAACAGAATTAAGGTCAAAAGTGATTTAAAACTTGTACTAATGCTAGAAACATGAAGACAGTACAACTTTGGATAGAATCTGGCAGGAGAATGGGAAGGAATGCTATCAAAAATGTGTCATCACTGATATACAAATACAAATTGTCACTGTAAAACAAAGTGTTTTACAGCTATTTTTATGAAAGCAGTTAATTCGTGTTTCTTGCAAATACATGATCGGACAGTTTTTTTCTCCCCTTCTTGTTTCATATTATCAATATCTTTATCCTAATGTATTTTTTAATTAAAATAGTTCTAGTTTAAAAATAGAATGTAAAATGACCTTTTCCCTTGTGAGTGGGACACAGGCTGTTGAGGAGGGACTCTGTTGTGTCACTTGATCATGTGTGGATGTTACAGACTGACGTATATAGGGGTGACATTTGGAGTTGTGTGTATTGCATTAACAGAGCAATCTGTGTGCTATTGAAATGCCCCCCCTCCTCTCTTCTCCTCTCCTCTCCTCTCCTCTCACCTTTCTGAAACGCCAGGGCTCTTTGTCATGGGTGATTTGGTAATAAAATGAGAAAGGTGTTGAGTCAGCGAGAATAGTCCCCATTCCACCTGCTCCTCTGTCACCCCCTTCCCCAGTCTCTCTCTCTCTCTCTCTCTCTCTCTCCCTCTCTCTCTCTCTCTCTCTCTCCCTCTCTCTCTCTCTCTCTCTCTCTCTCTCTCTCCCCCTCTCCCTCTCTCTCTCTCTCTCTCTCTCTCTCTCTCCCTGTATATACCAGATGTTCTCTCAGTGTCCAGTGCTGTGCTGGCTCAGATTCATAAAGGGGTAAAGCTGGAGTATAGGTTTGTGTAGAAATGTAATTATTTTCTCAAAACACCATATGATATATAAAAAGTATTTCTATGAAGTTTCTTTTAATATTTCTATTAACACTCCTTTTATTCACATGCACACACACACACACACACACACTTGACGTCACAGAATTCCCTGGAGGTCAAACGAATGTGAGGAAGCATGCTTTGCCTCCGCTTTTCTGTTTGCATGGTGTAATCAGCATAATGAATACTGTGCAGTCAGTACAGGCTGACAGAGAGAAGGAGAAAACCTTCATTTTCCTCTCTGATCGTTAGCTGTAATATAGCAGGATGGTACAGGGCATGTCAAGGGTATATTTTGGCCCTTATGAGAGAGCAGTCAACTCTCTCTCTCTCTCTCTGTCTCTCTCTCTCTCTCTCCGCATCATTCTCTAGTAAGAGCGATTTGGTACCCTTAGTTCTCTGTACCTGTGCAATGATTTATCCAGTAAATGCACATGGTCATTGCTGTGCACACAGTGGCTCCAATGAGTGTGATAGCAGCGCTTAACCCCGCCTGGCTGAGCTCAGCACACATAAACTGCCGCACGGCGAGTAAACAAGAGTTAGCAAGCCGCCCCTCAAATGAATATTGTATACACATAGCCAGGCTAAGTGTTGTTGTTTATGTCAGCGACACTGTTTATGGCACTTGCTGGGCCTCTTAGTGCAGTTAAGTTCTCCCCTCATCCCGCTATAGCCATCAATCCCACAACAAGATCACCTCCTCATATTTTTTCTTTCTTTTTTTTTTTTTTTCCCCTCCTCACTCCTTCTTCAGTGCTCGGCTTATGCTGCCTTCTTCCTCTTTTCCCTCCTCCTCCTCCACCTCCACCCCTTCTCACCTTCCCTACTTCCAGATGGTGCATTTCACAACCTGCTAGGCACGATCAATCAAGCCCAGATGCAGACTTGGGCTATTAAGGTCAGTAATGATCGGCCTTTGAGCGTTATGGGCCCGGCTCCTGTTGTAAAGCAATGCATCAAACCTTCGGCTTGCCCGCCCTTAACAAGCCGGCTTAAAATATCGGCCGGAGGATACAAAATGAAAAGGGTACAACCTTATCTCTCCAAAGACAGGCCGCCATAGCCCCGAGGTGTAATAAAACTACAGGACTCGGCCGTTGCCAGAAGTCATCTCTTTTATAAGCAATATCTTTCAAAGTTGAGCTAAGCGGTGAGCACTGGGTGCTGGATTGCACTGTAATGCATCACGCTATGGAGTTGTGTCTCTGCAGCAGGCCGCGCTGGCCTGGACCTGATAGCCCACTCCCCACTCTGTTGCTGCGACTCTCTGTCTCTCTCTCTCTCTCTCTCTCTCTCTCTCTCTCTCTCTCTCTCTCTCCGACAAGGGACTGCTATTTATTACAGAGAGAGAGGGGCCACATCACACACAGCCCCCTGGGGGGCTTACTGAAACAATTCAGGACCTAAAGGAAGATTAGAAGGTGTGGGAGGGAGAAAGGGACAAAGAGGCAGTGTGTGGCGTTTGCATGCATACATGCATGTGTGGCTTTGTATGTGTGTGCCTCTGGTATATTTCTGTATGGTTCTTCATCTTTTTTGTGTGTATAAGTGTGTGTCTGGACAGATTTATGGCTTTCTATGCCACAGAAGTGTCCTGAACCTTTAAACAGAGAACTCTTTCTCTCTGACTTGCTGTCTCTCTCTCTCCAGACTCTCTCTCACTCTCTCTCTCTCTCTCTCTCTCCCTCCCCCCCTCTCTCTTTCTCTCTCTGTGTGTCTCAGACAGCCCTGGCCGTTGCCTTAATTTATGATACGCTCTTTGCAAAAAACCCTCTTACCCCCGACTGCAGCTGGGGGGGGATAAATCTCGCGCTTTACGTTGGATAAAATGCCGCCGTCGTCCATCAGCCTTTTCTGACATTTATGTGTGGATATAAACAAGGTATTATTAAGACCTGATCATTGTCCACCAGAACACAAAGAAGCACCTAGCCATGAACAGCATTCTCAATGAATTAACTAATTAATTAATTACAGATCGGAGGCCAGGCCCTTCAGACAGAGCTCTGAATAAATAGAAGGCATTGGCTGCTTGTGACGGATGATACTGTTTATCTTGTGTCTGGAGTCCAGGTGGTGTGTACTGCACACCTCTGTCAATGCCATCACAGTCACTAATGTTTGCTCTGAGTAAAGTCTGTGCCACAGCCAGCTCTGTATGATATACATCCTCCATATGCCCTGCACTCACACTGTCGTCTCTGCTCCGCTTAGAAACACTCTGTGGCTGTGGAAGGACGGTGGGAAAAAAAAATCTAGAGTCTAGAGAGTGAACAGACGTGTTCATTCTCTCATGTTCATGCACTTAAACAGGTGAATGTGTTGTGAAATTGTAAAAATTGGTGTGGAGTGGTGTTTGTGTGTGTGTGTGTGTGTGTGTGTGTGTGTGTGTGTGTGTGTGTGTGTGTGTGTGTGCGTATTCATCGACGTACATATTTGGTGTGTGTCTGCGTATGCCAGTGTATGTGTGCATGTGTCCTTTCTCTTCATGTTTGAGCCTATACAGTATAAGTGTATGCGTGTGTGTGGGGGTGGAAAAGGGACAGAAAGAGAGAGAGAGAGAGTGTGTGTGTGTGTGTGTGTGTGTGTGTGTCGGCCCTGGTCACACAGTCTATAAAGCACAGAGGTACAGGGCAGAAAATTGAAAGCATCACGGACATGTCATGCCCTGGCCTCTGAGAAAGATAAAGCTTCCTGACGGCTGCAATACAATCTGGCCCCACCGCAGTGCATTCTGGGTGGGACATTCTTTTAGTAGGTGGAACATATCTGTGTAAAAGCAGTAGATGAAGTGAGATTCATCCACTGCTTTTATAAAAAGACACACACTGCAGTGCATTCTGGGTGGGACATTCTTTTAGCAGGTGGAAAATATGTGTGGAGAAGCAGTGGATGAAGTGAGATGGGAGTGTAAGCTTGTTGACAGAATAAATACCTTGCGGTTGATGGGGAAATACTATATGTTTTGGTCCTGATCACAGAGAGCCGGTTTGTAAATTAGTTTTTGGATGTGGCCAGCAGCCGAGTCCTGATTTTGCTTCAGCACATCACTTCTACCCTCTGCATGTTTTTTTTTTCTTTTTCTTCTTTCTCTCTCTCTAGCTCTTTTACTCTCTTCCTCTCTCTTTCTCTCTGTCTGAAACACACACA
>NC_044497.1:33287500-33317500 GCF_902362185.1 Chanos chanos
TCACATTTTTAAAGAGTACTTCCTGCATCTCCACAATGTTTAACAAGAATGTTATGCTCTCCTGAAATGAATGAAAGTAAAAAAAAGAAAAAAAGAAAATCAAACACCCTCTCAGATGACTTGAACAAAACAATGGCATTACCTCAGTATAGTTTGAAATGCAATTATAGAACTTTTTAACTGTCATTGCCTTTCAGTTATTTTATGAACTGTTATGTTGTAGCTTGAAGATGCAAAACTCTCTTGGTTTTTACAAACATTATTGGCAATTTAAGCTCTGATTAAACTGCTTGAGAAACAAGTTTTTACTTGTCCAGGTTGCACAGGAGCCAACTAATGCATTGAGAAGATATATTGCCTGTTTACCTTGTAAACATAAAAGCTAGCTAGTTTTTGGCTTTGTTCTTTTATTCATTATCGTACCTTCCCAATTCAGAACACCATATGTTCTGTAAATTGGCAGACAGTTAATCCCAAGATACACATGTGTTGTTTAAGCTGCCCATGCAGGCTGGTCGTGTGAGAGGTGGAGAGGTGATTGACAAGGCTGTGCACTGAAGCATACAGAGAGGATTTCCCTGTTGTGAACGTGAGGATGGTGCTGTCCACTTGTCCCTCTCCTATGGCCTGTTCAGTATGTCATAATGGATCTTTTAAACAAGCAGCAAACTAGCTTTAAATATGTCCAAATTATTCACCTTATATATACATGTATACACACACACATATATACATATATGTATGTATGTGTGAGTGTGTCTGTGTGTGTGTGTTTATACTTCTTTTTTTAACCTTATTATTGCGTGGTTGTGTGACTTGGAAGTGTATTACCCCTGGCCTTTATGTTTGTGTGGCTTAGTCCAGTCCAGACAGGCTGGAGCGTGTGTGTGTGTGTGTGGAATGAGGGGTGTGACAATGCTGGCATTATTGTGTGTCGTCTCAGGTCATTCAGGAGTCTGTTTTATGGCATGTGTAAAGACTCCAGCACTGACTATACTGACTCCTTATAAATCCCCAAACTGTCCACCCTCTCTCCAACCAATGCCAACACCCTGTAAAACACACACACGCATACATACACACACACACACACACTCTCTCTCTCTCTCTCTCTCTCTCTCTATCTCTCTCTCTCACACACACACACATACACACACAGTCTGCCATTCCATAAAGACCTTTATACACCTTGTTCAAACTCACACAGGACCTATAATGATAGAGACTTGCACTCCCCTACTCCAGTTCTGCTCTGTGTTAAACAAACAGTAAACCAGCCTTATTGACTAAGAATCAATCTGTCCAGCGGTCAGTCAAGAGCTCAGTAAGAATACATTTTTCTGTATGGGTAACTCTCATTAGTAAGATAATAATTAAATGTACTGTTACAGGAGAGAGTCAACTCGAAATTGTTAATCATCAAATCTTTTGATTTGTTTTCTGAAGCTGGCTGCCGGTTTTGTGCATCCCTCAGTGTGATCCTTGGTTGTCGATAGTTTGTTGTGCAGCTGCCCAACAGAACACAAACTCAAAAACTGCTCTTCATCCACGCTCTCCTCTTATCTGCCTCTGCCTCTTCTTTCTCTCATCCCAGACTCCCCCTGTGCCCTCTCTTTCCTGTATCATCCCTCGCTCTCACCTCTGCCCCTCTCTCCTGATCTCATCTCCTTGGTGAGCAGGTGTTTGGAGGAGATAGAGAAAGCTGGCCAAGATCTCGACTTCTAGGGTAATGACTGACTCTGTACTCTTTCCCCTCTCATCTACGCATCTGCAGACGTAGCCCTACACACACACACACACACACACACACACACACTTATTTTATTTTAAAAAGCTGATGCACATGAAAGCATGGAGAATCACAGAGCACATGTTATGCTCTTTGAACAGACAGAATATGTGTGTGTGTGTGTGTTTGTGTGGGTTTTTAGGGGTGTGTTTGATTAGCACAAGATGTTATGCATAAACACATTCTCTTTCTGTTGTTTGTATGAAGCTCAGTCAAGGTCAGCAGGCAGTAGGGGGCTTGTGAGGATGAGGAGGTAGAGAAATTTAACGGGTCCAGACGTGGGCCAGCCAGCACCATACACGTGACCAGCTGAACGGGTAGACTTTGGCTCTGACGCACCACAGACATGCAGAGCAGAGAGTCAGAACTAAACGTAATACCGTCTGACATGGCAGTTGTGCTGTTTAACATATTTTCACTCACGCGCACATACATAGACACATATGCACACATTCAAAACACCATCCAGTCTCAGACAATTTCATCCTTTCTCTACCTCTTCACATGAGTGATAGTCTCATCGCTTTTATATTCATCCACAGACAGAAAGGATAGAGGGATTAAAGGATCAGTTCCCAATCAGACCCTAGCCCTGCTTGCCTATAATCACATCATCTTACACCTGAAAAGAGGGGTACATTCCAGAAGCTTTTATTAGCCCTAATTATTCCTGCCTCTCGTCCCATGCTGGTCTTATACCCATCTGTATCTCCACGCTACCTCTCTCTTTCTCTCTCACTTTTTCTGCTTTCTCGCGGTCTCATCACCCATCGTGCGTCTCTCTCCGTTCTTCCGGATGTCTCATTCATGCCTTTTAATTAGCGCTCACATGCTGAAGCAGACTGCTTTCCCAGCTCTCTCTTACTAAGGTCACTCTCTCTCTCTCTGTCTCTCTCTCTCTCTCTCTCTCTCTCACACACACGCACACACACACACACACACACACATAAATACATACCCATACACACAGCTGGTCCCTACTCAAAGTGAACCAGGGTATGAGCCTGTCTCTGCCTTTTGGAATGTAATCCTCTCTTCATTATCAGTTAATCTTATCATTGTCCTTCTGTTTCGTTTGTTTTTGGTAGTATTGGGGAAGAGTCTGGGATGTTTTTATTAGCTGTTATACAGCGGATGGTGGTATTCCAATGGACCAGCAGTAGGGATGATACACTTTACTTGGTGGCTTTTGGGTATTGCTGAGGTTGAGATAGTGAAGATGGTTGTGAATTGATTCCCCCCTGGCATGTTTATGAACACATTTCGTGTAATTATGCACTTAGTTGTAATCACCCACCTGCGGTGGTGCATTTCCGCAGTGAACGCCATGTTTCAGAACAAACAGACGGATCTCCGCACAAGTCTTTTTTGGGTTTTTTTTTTTTTTTTCTTTTTTTTTTACAACACTGACTGTCTTCTATTCGCTCCTTCATTCTTAACCTTGCACACATGCAGTACATGTGTGTACCTCATTGAGACTTTTGGATTGCTTTTGCATCACTCCTGTTTATGTCTGTATTACATCTGTATCCCTATGCTTTTATTCTCTGGGAATTTCAGTCCTGATGGTTTATCTTTTGAAGAGTTTATGTATGTATGTATGTGTGTGTGTGTGTATGTATGTGTGTGTGTATGTATGTGTGTGTGTGTATGTGTGTGTGTGTGTGTGTGTGTGTGTGTGTCTGTATATATAGGCTATTCATCACTTGAAAGTTAGTGACCGTTCAATCAGATTTTTCATGTCAAATCATTTTCCAGATGAGAAAGAACAAAAGAGAAATCGCTATTTCCTCTACAAATGGTAGCCTGCACAGCAATCTGATCAGTCATTCCATAGTTCGATACAAAAACAGAGTGCTAGGATCATCCTTAATTCCTCAGTGCTGGTCAAGGGATTTTACTGAGAGGAAAACACAGGGCTTACACATCACATCAGATTTTGATTGGAACAGTGGAAGAAGAAAGTGCTTTGCAAGAAGAAAAATCTCACATCTCAAACTCCATTTCAGCAAACATGAAATTCAATCTCCTCCTCCAATCTAGAATGTTCTGTCATAGCTCATGCTGGTAATAACAATCAGAGATATTGTATTCACTGTTTCCAGTCTTCCTGTGTCAATTTATGTTTATGTTTGCCTTTTGGATGTATTAAATGTCATTTAAGCCATTTCAAGAAGCTAGCAGTTGTGGTTTTTTTTCTTTTCCATTTGTTTTTTTTTTCCTCCTTGTCATTCCACTGGTCTCGCACAGCATTTTATTTATATGCATTCTCAGTAGCATTCTCCCCACTTCTCCTCTGTCAACAGCCTCTGTAAATCTACCACTTCAATTATATTTTACAGAGGGCAAATGGCGCAAATAGAATGGATAAATAAAGCCAAAGAAATATTGTGTTGGTACTGGTCGTTTCAAAATGAGTGACATTTCAGGCAGCCATTAGCTTGGACATCTTCCACTGTGTAATAGGCCCCCTGCCCAGTGTGTGGAGTTTGTAAAGAGGTTCCCACAGGGTGTAGGGGAGGACTAGATGTCAGCTACAGATGGACACACTAACTGACAGCAGCGACCAGTCACACACACATAAACACACACACACACACATGCTGACACACACAGTGTGTTTCACGGTCACCAGGCCCTCATTGAGAAGCGTTCTTCTGCGGGAGGACACAAGCAATCCCCCAAACAAATGTGGCCACATAATGAGACAGAGGGGTGGCAGAGCCCCACTGGGCCTTTGGCAAGAATAAAGAGATGGTGTGTGTGTGTGTGTGTTGAGGGGCACTGCCTGTGGAATATGTCAGCAATGACGCAGCTTTTTAGGATATTGCCACGGTCCTGTTGGCCTAGCGCGTGCGAGGGATGGCAGTCTGAATTTGAGAGGTCGCCATACTGACCCGCTCTCCACAGTGCCTCCGCTCATGCTTCTATAGACAAAGCAGCGTGTTGGGAAAGTGTTGTTTGTCAGAGTGAGCAGAGAGCTAATTAGATCCAGTGGTGGGTGGATGTTAATGACGTTAGAATGCTCTGTCCCACTGGGTTCTGATGGCATTGTAGCACATTAGACTGATGTGAGATGACTACGCAAGACCACTCTCCTTTTTTTTTCTCCCCCCCCACCCTTGCCTCTGTCTCCACACGTTCCTCCGTTCACAGACACACTTCTTTCCTCACCTCTCACTCTCTCTCTCCTTCTCTGTGTTTTTTCTGTGCTGGGACCCATTAGACAGTACCACAAAGCAATATCTATTTGACCTTCCTAATTAATCAACACTTGCATCTTTATAAGGATTGATTACTGCTTTACAAATAAACCTCGGTTCTTTTATTATTCATTTTCCAACCTTGGGAGCTCAGATGACAACCTAATTGCTTCAGCCAGCAATCTTCTCATAACACCTCACTATGACTGCACTTCCAGGATGCTGGACACAGTGCTTCACTCCTCTGAGGCGTAGGAGTCATATTTAGCTCTGTTCCCCCAACTCTATACATAGTCCGTGGTCTATGCTTTTTTTTCTCTCTCTCTCTCTCTGTCTCTCTCTCCTGGTAAGACCAGCTCTGTGGTCATTAGGACTGAGCTTTAGGCCTTAGGGGAGCAGTCAGAGCTTGGGTCATCTCCACTTTGCTTTCCATCTCCTGACACCGGGCCAATCTCACAATGAGAATATGCGGTCCAGGGACGGTGAGGGGGCGGCAGAGAGTCAGGGAGGGAGCCTGGGCGGAGCGGAGCGGAGTTGTGTTTCCATCGAGAGGAGCTTCGGGCATGTAAATAGGATTCGCTGCCATGCATGTTCATGCCAAGGGTGGCTTGCCTGGGAAAATGGAAGGAGTGAAGTAAATTGGCTGTGGATTGCTCTGGGGTGTTGTGAGGCCACGGTTGGCCTTCCTCTCGGCCGTTTGTGTGGCAGAGCACTGTACTCCATATGTACAGCTTCTTAATTTGCTGTGGATGTAGAGCTGCCTGTATCGAGCCAGGGAAGAACATGGAATTGTTTTTTTTTTTGTTTTGTTTTTTTTTTTAGTTGTTGTTGTTGTTGGTGGTGGTGGTGGTTTTTTGTCAGGAAACATGTTTCTTTACCTGACTAGGTTTCAGTGAAAACACCCTTCTCAAATTAAAATTTTATATAGCCTGCAACATGTACGTGACTGTACATCTCAACTGATTTTCAAGTTCTTTTCCGGGGTTTGTTGACTGTACACACAGCGCTGCATGGTTTGATGTGTTAAAAAAAAACACCTTTACAGCTTCATTCCCGAGAAACGTTCAGCCACAAGTCCATTCTACACTACGCGCGCATTTACTGAAAACTACATAGGATTTAAGGGTCATAATCAGCCAATCAGATTAGACTATTGTGCTTTCTCCTCATCCATATGCATGACCAGGGCTACACATGAGAGCATGGGTCTGTTAGGTTTTTGTTAAATGATAAAAAGCAACACACAAGTTTCGTTTGAATGAATTCTCGATTCCCTTTTGATTCATAGTTGCCACAGTACCCAGCACGTTGCTTAGAACACTCAGTTCAACATGCTGAAAAAAATCCATTCATTTGCATTTGATCACTATTGATGCCCTGAAACACCACCATTGTGTCCAGTGGTTCTGGATTCATTCCCCTCTAAAACCAGTTGTCTTAACTTTATTCGACTAAGCTCTGTTGTCTTTTGCCCAAATACCTGTGACGTCAATGAGGAAATTTGGTATTCTGTTGAGTGCAGCTCTGTCTCTGGTAGTCTTGCTGAAGAATCATCCACACTCCGCGGGCACCTTCGCACAAGACGGCAACAACCATACTCCCTCTAGTGGTCATCAAGATTCATCAACACTCACAAAAAAAAAAGCCCCTACCTTCTCCTTACAACTTATCATTTCCGTTTCTTTCGCACACCAGCGTACTTGTGGAAGTTGGATTTGTTTTTAAAGACCTGTTATAAACCTGGCGTGGCGGTGTGGGGGCAGGGGTTTGAGGGGGTGGCCCTGTTGAGGGGTTGGGGGGGGGGGGGGGGGGGGGCTAGGAGAGGAGGGGGTGTCTTTGTTTTGACAGATTTAGTTACAGTAGCACAGAGATCAATTATTCCACAGAGGCATGCATCGTTGCAGGATTAATGGCGCATGTGGCATATAAATCAAGCTGCAGTCTCCGACCACTCTAGGAGAGAGGAAACAGTAGAGACACGCGCACTAAAGCATTAACACCAGCATTCATTTTCTGCACTGGCATTCGTAACCTTGAGATGGCTGGAGATCCAGGGCCAGGAAACACATTCAGGCCTACAAATAAACAGTCACATTCTGGAAAGAAGAGAAGTCTGATAACTAACACCTCGTCTCTGTCACATTATATCAACTTAAGTGTCAAATGTAGACTGAAGGACAGCGGTGCTGTATCACTCACGTCCAAGGACGTAAAAAATGAAAGGCATTGTCTGTAATTGAGGAAAATAAACGTATAAATTTTAAATCCGTAGATTCTCTCTCTCTCTCTCTCTCTCTCTCCCTCTCTCTCTCCCTCTCTCTCTCTTTTTCTCTGTCAGTGTCTTCCCTGAAGTTGGCCTCTTATCCTTTAACTATTCTGCTGCTCTCTCCAGCCTCTGTGGACCCTGTGTCCGAGTGTGTGTGTGTGTGTTTGTGTGTTTGTGTGAGTGTGTGTGTGTGTGTGTGTTTCCGCGCTGCAGTCTGTCTATTCTCTGCTCTGTTTGTTCATGCTTGTCTGTATCTCCTCATCTCCTCTCTCAGTCGAGCCCTTTACTTAGGGTTCCACTTGTGTGCCTATAGTCTCACATAAAAAATGCCCCTGCCACCATCAGTTCCACATCAGACCTGAGTCCTGAATGTCAAATCAGTTTAGAAGCCACTCAATAATATCTCTCCCTCTCTCTCTCTCTCTCTCTTTCTCTCTCTCTCTCTCTCTCTCTCTCTCTCTCTCTCTCTCTCTCTCTCTCCCTCTCTCTCTCTCTCTCTCTCTCTCTCCCCTCTCTCTCAGTTTCGTTCTTTTTATCTCATGACGCTAGCCATCTAAAAAATGCCCAGAGTGTGATCGAGGTTGCACACTTTGTGCAAGATTAGAATAAATGTGATTAATTAGGAAAGATTGACATGTCAAGATGATGGAGTTAGCGGTGACTGGTTTAAATGCTACACGTCCGTAGCTGACTAAAGAGAGAGCGTGTTGGATAAGAGCGGATGAAGCCCGGGCTTGGCACGGGGCTGAGGCCGGCTGCTCAGCTCCGATAAGGGCAGGTTAGTGCCACAAGGCACGGTGGAGAGATGGGATCAGGCAGAGGGCCAGGTGAGACGCATGAGCAGGTCAGCTTACAAACAGCTTATAATAAGTCAGGCAGAAGAGAGCCTCTGAATTAAAGTGTCACTTCTCATTCTCTCCCCCTTCTGTCTTTTTGCTCGCTTTTCTTAGGTTTTTTTCTTCCCTCACCTGCTCTCTCTCTCTCTCTCTGTCTCTGTCTCTCTCTCTTTCTCTCTCTCTTTCTCTCTCTCTCACTCGGCTTTACAAAATATATGGCGGCTCATTTGCCTCTGACGCCCACTGTCTGTCCCTGTCTCAGAGAGGTTTTACATCAAATACGAGCAAAGTTTACCATGTCTTACGCCTGAACCCCGCTCTACATTCATAAATACAACCAGAGTGAATCGGTCACTCTACTGGGATATCACCGGCAATCAGCTCCTTGAGCAGTCAGTCTGTATCACTTGATCTTGTACGTTATCTGGGAAGCGTTAAGTCATAATGGGCGCGAGGGACTTTAGTAAACGTTGTTCGCCTTACTGAACGTCATTATCTGCTTTAAACACATAGTGAGCCAAAATGCTAAAACTCAGACTGACAGTTTAATCAGAGTGAATCTCCACTCTCATTTGCTTGTTCATATAAGCAGTTCTCAAAAGTTGTGGCAGACAGATACCTAGAGCAGCACTCAGGTATGTGTGTGTGTGTGTGTGTGTGTGTGTGTGCATTATAAAAGTTGTTGGGGGAGGGAAAAAAGAACATTTCAACGGTCAGTTAGTCTCTCCGCTCTTAGCGAACGAGTGACGGACAGACGCCGGGTGCGGTTTGAGCTGCACCTCCAGCACGGGTGCCAGAATGATTGGCGATGTTTTTCTAATCCTGTAAATCCCTCTGTCCTGCCTGGCTGCCCAATTTAGGGCATGTGAGAGCTGCAGGGGCAGAGGGCGGAGGCTGATAAAGCTTGTCGCCGTCCTCCAAAGAGCCACGCGTCCCTCCCTCTGGCCTGAGCAACGGCAGCCTAGCTATCAGTTATTAATTGGGCTCTGTGGGTTGTAATGAAGAGATGAGCGATAGCGAGGGCTGGAGGGGAGGGGAGGCGGTTGGTGAAGGCTGAGTGGAGCTGAGTGGAGCTCAGAGCTCCCACTTTCTCTCCGCTTTGCTGCCGTGTGTATTGGCAGGTGTCGCTCCGCCTAATTTCACGCCTCCTTGCGCCTCCCGTGCTTCCAGACAGAGGAGATCACTCCCTTGTCCTGACATACCGTAACCCCTCTCTCTCCCGTTCTCTTTCTCACGCACCCTGACTCACTCTCTCTCTCTCTCTCTCTCTCTCTCTCTCTCTCTCCTCTTGTGTCATCTTGCTCTTTCCCCCTCTCTAGTTCGATCTGAGGAAACATGCATGAACTCGTCAGGTGCTCTGATCACCTCCTTGAATTTCTAGGTTATTTATGAGCAGAATTGATTATTTATTTAACACTATACACAAACCCTGAGACTCCAGAATCAGACCTTGCTTTAGCCAAGAATGCACCTATGCTGTAAGCATAGAAACATACTAGTGAAATAATGACTTCTCTAGCCCAAATTGTGTTGCTCTGACATAAGCGGAAGTTTATGAGAGAGGTCAGGAGAGGGTAGAGGGATGTGTGTGGGTGTGGCAGGAGAAGCATCCCCTTCCCCTGGGCTCCAGAGGAGGAAATGAGGTGTGTTGTGCGCTCCTGTCTTTGCCCCTGCTCGAACCGTGACCCCTCCCCCACACCTCACCACCCCCGTCACCCACCTCCTCCCCCTCTTTGCCCCCTGTAGCTTGCGTTTGTGTAGGGAAGATTAAGCTGCTCTGACGAAGCTGTGTTTACAAATATGCAGGCAGAGAAACAGGGCGAGCACCGCTGAATAGGAATAGAATACAAATTGCTTTTTTATCTCTCCCAGGGCCTGGGCCAGAGAAAATGTGTTTGCGATTGTTGCTCCTCCGCCTGTGAAGGATAAAGCCACAGCTCTGTGTTTGGGTGCCGGTTAGCATTCATCCTCTCTCTCTCTTTCTCTCTCTCTCTCTCTCTCTGTCTTCTCCTCTGTCAGTCTGTTGTTCTGATTTCCTTGCCGTTTCCGTGGTAATCAGGTTGCTTTGCTCCTTCTGTGATGTCACCCTGATGAGCAGTGTCCTCCTCCTCCTCCTCTATAGGTTCGCACCATACCTCTGCCTTCACATCCCTCACTCCCTCAATAATTTCCCTCCTCTACCTCTTCTCCGCGCTCACTATTCTACACACTCAACCTCCCTCCTGCCTCATTCAACCCTTTTTTTCCACTCGTCAATTTTTTTCCACCTCCTATTCTTTGGGACGTGCTGTGATTTAAGGGCACTCTAAACCTTAGGCGTCTCACACAGGAGCGATTGGAAATTTAGAGTGCGTATAGATCATAGAGGGGGATTCTGTAAGGCTGTGCCAATTGCTTCTAATGTAATTGTGCAGCGCTACAAATTCTCCCTGCCTCTTACAATTAAGCAGTGTGGTGTGCCTGATAGTGGGAGAACAGCACTGGTTCAGATTGGCATGCATCTCTCTCTCTCTCTCTCTCTCTCTCTCTCTCTCTCTCTCTCTCTCTCTCTCTCTCTCTCTCTATCTATCACCCTCTCTTTCTTTCTCTCCCCTTTCTTTTCCTCTTCCTTCCTCTCTCTATCTCACTTCCTCTCTCTCTCTCTCACTCTCAGTGCAAACACAGTGCAGGACCAATCTGGTGTGTGCGTGTGAGAGAGAAAGAGAGTGTGTGTATGTGTATATCTGTGCAAATATGTGTGTGTCTGTGTGTGTGTGTGTCTTTAAGAAGCTCTCTCTCTCTCTCTCTCTCTCTCTCTCTCTCTCTCTCTCGCTCACTCTATATATACATATATATATACACACACACACACATATATATATATACATATGTGTGTGTGTGTGTGCTTGTGTGTGTGTGTCTTTAAGAAGCTCTCTCTCTCCCTCTCTCTCTGCGACAGGGTATTCCTCAGCTTTATGTTCAAAAGCACTTTTCTCATTAACTCAGTTTCTTACTCAGGTTAGAGAGCGGTCAGAGACTGGCATTGGCCTGTTTTTTTCTTTTTCTTTTTCTGTTTTTTTGTAAAGGGTTCGGCTCTCTAAATCACTCTCTCCTTGTTTCTGTCAGCTTGGGGTTAAGTAAATTACATGCCTGATTTGAATGTGGTCTACGCAATGGTGCTTGTTGGCTCAGCTGTTTTTCCCCTAGTGTTTTAAGCTTTTCAGAAAGCATGAGACTTACATTTCCCCAGGGAAGGGGGCTTGTGCGTAAATATTTCTTTCTCCCACAAATGGGAATATCACAATACGTCGCATGCATTATGAAGAGCTCCTGATTCATTCAGACAAGCTTTTCATTCACGTGGAAGACTCCTTTATTCAGCTGATGTTTACAGATCACACACACTTTTAATTGGTCCTAGCCTATGGGCTGAGGTCTGACTAAGCATACTGGTAAAACCGTGAAACAGTAAAATAGTGTAGTGTCTGGAGAAAGCTCCTCCTCTTGATTAAGCTGTTTGTTCTTCACAGAGAGACAGTGACAGTGGGTCCATAATGACCTTTGACCTGGCTACATCTTAAGCACGCACCGATACCTTTATTGTTTTTGTTTTTTTGTTTTGTTTTTTTGTTTTTCATTTAGCCTATGCCCCCTCTTCATGTCCACACACTCATACAAAGACACACACACACACACACACACACACGCATACACAATCATTCTACATGAAAAAAACACTTGGAGGCACCTGCTGTGGGTATATGCTCATTATTCATCAGGCATATGCATCATTTTGCCCTATGCTGGACTGAAGATGAGGGGATGAAGAGACAGAGATGTGGCTTTGAATGGATAAGATGCTATCAAAGCATTAGCGATTCGCAGAGCATAGAGATTTTGGATTTGAATAGGAAAGAAAATTGTCTTGCAATCTCTGTTAATGTGTCCGTTAGGAAAAGTTGTGCTTATGCCTTCTCTACATACATATTTTAAATCTGTTTTTTGTTTTTTCTTTTGCTCCCCAGAATGTTTCCAATCATTACGAAGTCATTATGTAACTTGTCTCTAAGCGCCATAGATTGTTTATAATATTTTCATTAGTTACAACAAATAAAAAACATCCAGCAGCAGTTGTTTAGCATCTATCTTTTCTTTTATCTGTTTAGTGACACATTCAAAATAAAAGGGAGATGATGAAGACAATAAAGGCAATGGGAAAGTGTTCTAACCGCTATCGCACGCACACACACACACACACACACACGCACACACATACGCACACACACAAATACGTCGCGTTGCTAGCATCAGATGACAGAGTCTGTGATGCCTCTTGGCCTTTGTGTGGAGAGCTCATGTATTACCAGCCTTCTCAGTCTGACAGAGAGAAATGTGCCACTTATTTTGGTATCAGCCGAAAAAGAAGCAGGAGACTTGGGAGCAGGAGAGAGAACAGAGGACCAAACAGAACAGGTGTCATTTAGAAGCTAGAGAGCAGGGCCAACAATCAGAGGACTGTGGGTTTGTTCCTCAGCATAAGTGATATTCTCTGAGATTGAATATCTTTCCACTGATGTCATATATAATGCTCAGGGAAGAATCAGAGGTTGAATTTGTTCTCAACCTCTCAACCCTTGAATTTGTTGAATGCTAATGTCACTCTGGTATTGTTATTAGTACTAAGCGCTGTAAAGATTATGGCTCAGACATCGCAGCTAAGAAAAGGCTATGTCATTGAATTGGTCTCCAAAGCCATGTTCCTCTCATACCTGTTCTCACGTCTGTTTTCTTACTCCAGCCAGACACAGCCCCTAGCCCAGACTCTGGTCCTCAAGCACTCTGTCAGCCAGCGGAGACTTAGTGGCCCTTCTGAACACCTTGGCACCAAGAAACAAATTGAGATGATTACTGTAAACGCTCTGAACCAGAGCAGTACTCTTCCTCTATGCCACTCCTGCTCCTATCAACATCTCTCTAAAGGCTGTCTATGTGTGTGTGTGTTTGCGTGTGTGTGTGTGTGCGTGTGTGTGTTTGCTCTTTACAGCTGCATTTGTTTTCATTGTCCGGACACCACCTCCCCCACGGCACAGTCCCTAAGGCCGGTGATGTCATGCTGTGGAACGAGGGGATCGATACAAAACTAACACTCTCTCTCTCTCTCTCTCTCTCTCTCTCTCTCTCTTTTTCCTTCTGTCACACGTACTGTAGTTTGTCACCGTTGTCCTTGGCGAACGAAAAAGCCGAGATGCTAAATATTGCGTGTGGGTTTGTGGGAGAGTGCTTCGGCTGTATGGAGGGTTAAGTATGGAATGGAGCGGGTCAGACCAGAGGCTGTGTCATTCCCACCCGGCCCGTTCGCTGAGCCCAGTTTTCTGGGGCTTTAACCTTGGCCAGCAGGCTGGAGGAGAGAGAGTAATTCTAACCTTAAAAACCTGCTGATTAAAGCTAGTTTTGTGGAATTCGATTCCACTTAATGCCTTTGGCCCTGAGCCCGGTGGTCTGACATTAACATCAACAGATACTGTGTCTTCAGTCAGGGAAATATGGGTGTGTGTGTGTGTGTGTGTGTGTGTGCATGCTCACACACGCACGCACACACACACACACACACACACATACACACAGACACACAAACACACTTGTCACGCTGTCATGGGTGCGAGCACAGGTGGAACCTTTCACGGTATTCATCCTCTTTCTTCACCTCAAACTCTTCCATCCTCTTTTATTCCCCCAACACTTTGTTTTTTAAGACTTTCTTTCTTTCTTTCTTTCTTTCTTTCTTTAATGATTTCACTCTCTCTCCTCTCATTCTCTGTCTGCAGCTCTGTAGTATTGTAAAGTCTCGTTTTGACTGCGTTTCCCTATGTTATTGTTTAGCTCTTGATCTTGATGTATGGCTGTGTTTACTGGTCTGGCTCAAGTAATTAATTCCCCTCCTCGGGGCCTGTTTATCAACTGCTTTTGTTTATTTACAGTGTCTGCCGTATTTTTAGAAACCAAATTACCATAAGGCTTTCATTTCTAGCGTAACATTTGTTTCTTTGTTGTTTAGGCGGTTTTGTTTTGTTTTGTACATTTATTTGATTCCATCACGAGTTTGCTGCCTTCATTTGTTTACTGGCCTGTTAAGATGGACAGATTTGGAAACACTACCAGAAACAGGGTAATGACAGTAATAGTTGTACTGGCTTTGTTTTGTTTTGTTTTGTTTGTTTTGTTTTTTATTTTTTGTTTTTCCCCCCATTTGGTTACAGAACAGGTTGTACTTTGACTAAGAAGTGAGATTGTTTCACTACTATTACTACTTCTGTTTTACTGATTAATTACAGCAGTCGTATTAATGTAGTATAATTAATAATACAATGTTGTAACTGATAGATGTATCCATAAATAACAATTATCGAGTTCATAGTAATAGCAGTAGTTATGGCACTACGGCACTACTTAAGATAATTAGATTTTTTTATGAGGATTGTAAGGCAAAGCTTTCTTTTAAAGTACTACTGCTACCATACTGGCCACAGTCACCGTGCTGTAGTCACTGTGGTGAACTGCAGGAAGGCAAGCCACGCACAGTTAAAAATAAGCCTGTATTAATTGGACATGCTGTAGCCTGTGTGTGTTGGAGCTTTGGTGTAACGTGTGTTATTCAGAGCTCCTGATCGTTTGTCCATCAATAGCGCTCATGGAGCCTGTCGATAGGAGGGAGCGTGAACAAGCAGAAGTGAGGCGTGCAGATTCGGTGAAGATCCGAAAGAGCAATGGAGTATGGATTTTCTCCAGCCGCGTCGTGTGGATGGATATGGCATCCTGCCGGGGCTGAGTCGGGAGCTGTGTATTTGTATGTTTTTATTTTTGTTGGGTTTTTTTTCTTTGTTGTTGATGTTGTTTTTGGTTTTTTTTTTTGTTTTTTTTTTGCCCCGGGGCCAAACCAGAAGCCCTCAGGCCGCAGCGTGCACCACACTCAGACTAAAGCCGATGCCGTGGTTGGCCCAGCCGGTCCTCAGGAAGCAATGACAGTGATACGGTGCTTCACCACAGCCTTATTAAGACAGCCAGTCCAGAACAAAGATAGGCCTCTACCTGAAGGCCTTACCAAAAATGACCTATGAAACGACAAATCAACAAAAATGCACCGCATATAAGCAACCTTCTCACTGTTGCATATACTTCTCAAGATGTAGGATAATGTTGTTATTAGTAACAGACTTACCGTGATTTTCTAGATCATCCTACAGCACTGTGTCGTTTTTCAAAGTAATTTTTCAGTTTGTCAGGAGCATTTTGTTGTTGTTGTTGGTTGTGGTGGTGGGGATGGTGTTTCTAACAGTATTCGCTGAGGAACTGACTCCTCAAGTCTGGTGCATTATCTTAAATGTGATCAAGTTTAATTCAGCAGAGCAAAGTGTGGCTATAATTTTCTTGACTTAATGCAGGTATCTCTGCTAAAGGCAGTTTTATCTGGGATAGTTTAGACAAGTACATTATGGCCTTGGCCAGGTTGGACTGTAGTCGGGTACACCTGTTATTAGTGTATCAATCTGTCTCTGTGTAGAGGTGCAGAGACAGTGTTGTAGGTGAGGGAGAATATCCAAAAAAGTATGGATGTGTCTATTGCAAACCCCAGCGACACAAACGCACGCACGCACACAAATACATTGAAGCAGCATTGTCACAATGTGAAACAGCAAATTGGCAACATAAACAACATGCCAGGGACTGATTAAGAGCGCCTTCACACATCATTATGGACTAATGAGTGAATTTCCCATCTCCGGCAGGTTCACAGCCCTGCCGCCACTGCCTGTCTCCTCTGATGGATGACTCTGAATGACGCCGCCCGCGGAGACGGCTGGATTGGCACGTCCCCGTCAGCGGACATCTTGCCCGTTCCCGCTCATCCAGTACCGTCTGAGCGAAGTGTTTAAGGGGTCTTTAACACCCTTCACCCTCTCCTGTTGCCCCACATTGAACCCTGGCCCCCCCCTTAAGCATACCCTACGTGTCTTATTGGGCAGTTTAGCCCAGAAGCGCCCGCACCGATTGACGCGATTAATTAAGCCCCTTGCATCGGCGTCTTCGTGGGCAGCGTAGCCGATACCCGTTCTTACTTCTCTCACGTTCTGCTTCAAAAAAGGCATGTGCAGAATCTATTTCGTATGCTGTGTGTGTATGTTCACAGCACAAAGGACTGAGATTCTCCTGTTGTAACACATTTGAGTCACACGACGGAGTGAAGAGGCAGTCAGATTGAGAAATGCCGAGAAGTCTCATATTATTGTGTGCATATAATTACGGTTTAATTGCTTAGCATTTTGATGTGCTGTCATTTGTCACAGCTCACAGACAGCAAATAATGGCTTGTGTCATTGTCAGTTTGTCTCATTCCCATGCAGCCTTGAGAGAGCATCAGAAACAGAGCGAAATGATCCGCGTGCTGAATTACTGAAAAGCCCTCCACTCGCCAGGGTTTCTTTCATCCTCTCCTTTTTTAAACGTGTTTTCTTCATTTGTTTGGTTTTGTTTCCTTTGTGATAACCCTCTTGATTTGTACAGTTTCTGTGTGTGTGTGTGTGTGTGTGTGTGTGTGTGTGTTTGTGTGTGTGTGTGTGTGTATGTGTGTGTGTGTGTGTGTTTGTGTGTGTGTGTGTGTGCGCGTGTGCATGTATGTGCGTGCGCGTGTGTGTAAACGTGTACATGCTGGTTTTGAACACAAGGGGAAAAAAGTGCTGCACATGTGAAATGCATGGTGTTCTTCATTATAGTACTCTTAGTAAATTCATATGTTCCCTCTGCAGGTTTCTAGACAGCATGTGGATAAGTCTTGGCGGGTTTACATTGATTCCTGTATCAGAGCTGACAGGTGCAACAGTCTGCTATGCCCAGGTTTCTTGTTTGTGTCTGCGCCACACTTTTGTGTATTTCTTAAATTGGGTAAACAGAAGCCGCCTGAGGCTAATTTATTCACTCTCTCCAGTTCTCACAGTTTGAGAAGCTGTGAGAAACCCATCTTAGCTGTCAATCCAAAGAAACAGACATTGGCCTGCACACACTAAATGGAGGCGGTAGACACTGCTGAGTCGCCTCCTATCTGTATCAGAGTGACACAGCCTCTCTGATCAGTTTCTCTGGACAGGCTTAGAGTTTAACCTTTGTTGGACTTTAGAAAGCAGAAAATACACAATACATTTCCAAGCCAAAGGAGAATTGGCTCGTGACTGGAGAGCGGGTATGGCAGGAGTAGATTGTAATACGGGTGAAAGAGGTTGAGGATTTACAGTTAATGATGTACAATGTCAGTGGAGCTCAGCATTGTGTATACCATGCCATAGAAATGCACTGTGGTCCATACCACACTGTAACAAGATATGGCAACATAAATAACACACATCATTATTCTGTATCAACTCATATGTGTATTTTTGAAAGGGAGGGAGAGAGAGAGAGAGCGCGAAAGAGAAAGAAAGAAATGGATGGAGAGGAACTATTTGAGTGTTAGCGAGTGTGTGTGTGTGTGTGTGCGCGTGTGTGCGCGTGTGTGCGCGTGCGTGTGTATGTTCACATGTGGTTTTAATCTTCATTGGTCATGTCTTTCTTGCACTAGCTGAGTTGCTGTGCTTGGGGACATAGCTATCATTAATCAGGACTGTTTGAGGTTGGCAAATGACTGTTTACTCAAACACACTTTCTCTGCAGGCTGCGCATTTTAACTCCTGTTTAGTTAAACGAGATGAGCACAGTGCGCGTATCAAATCTCAATTCCAAATCAGGTTAACTCTGCATTACATTTACTCCCCCTCAACCTCCTCTACCATTAGAAAAAAAAACCCTTCTGTTTATTTCTGTAGTGCGTATGTGTGTGCGTAAGTGTGTGTGTGTGCGTGCGTGTGTGTGTGTGTGCATAGGTTTCTGTCTGTCTGCGATTTTGAGAGAGAGAGAGAGAGAGAGAGAGAGCGAGAGAGAGAGTGTGTGTGTATGTGTGTGTGTGTGTGTGTGTGTGTGTGTGTGTGTGTGTGTGTGTGTGTGTGTGTGTGTGTGTGTGTGTGGTAGGTAGCACAATCTCTTGCTCTGAGACAGCTTTGTTTTCCAATTCTCTGCAGCTAAACAGATATTCCCTGTGTGAATTGTTGAGAGGTTGTAACCATAGAAATGGATATTTGATTTATTCCTGAAAGAGCAAAAACTCCATGGCTTAAGTGCTCGCAAACATCGGATTGGATATTGGCACAGCAGCCAAACAACAACAACACAACAACGCAGAGATTCCTGGAGTATCTGCCATTATACACAACAACATGACCTTCACTATCTCTTTCACTTTTTTTTTTTTTTGTAAGAGGGCCCTGTGTTCTGGGTTTCCTGAGCTCACTTCCTAGTCATGAGCACCAGACCCAGCTGAATTACGTCTAGCAGTAGCTCACTTGTGAAAAATGGCTGGCTGCCTCTTTGGCAGATTCTCGTGGCTCTTATTAGCGTACGTGGGCTTTCTCTCTCTCTCTCCGTAGTAACGAGCCCCCGAGCTCTGTATTATCTGTTTACGATAAGGATATTAATAAGGTTGTGCTTGGTTAGGCACTGAGCTGTGGCCCACGGGGGATGTGGTTTGGCCCAACACCTGCATCATTCTGTCACCGAGTGAGAAACGGCCAGGAGGTGAGGAGAGAACGGACGTGTGCGGGAGACGGAAAAGGGTTAACCCTCCGTGGCCTCTTTACTGTGACCTCTGGCCCAAACCTCTGGACTTTCTTTTGTTTTTCGGGGGTCTTGCCATCTGCTCTGTCTCTAAAGGGGATTGTGGGTTGTGTTGGGGGGGTAGAGGTTAAGGTTAGGGAGGTTTCAGGCTATTGTTTGAACTGACTGTGTTTTTTTGTGTTTTCTCTCTCTCTCTCTCTCTGTACTACCAGTGTCTCTACGGCTGTTATGTCCACTCCTCCATCATCCCCACTTTCCACCGCAGGTGCTACTGGCTGCTCCAGGTAAGAACACGTTTCCGCCACTGCACGCTCCCCCTGTCATCCTCCTCTGTCTCTTCATAGCGCAGAAAACCTTGGAAAGAGCTGAATAGCAGATAGGGCTTTACCTCCTTTTTTACAACTGCATCGTTCTGACATGACAAAGGAGACTGTCATTTCTATTGAACTGTCTGTCACCGGGCCGACAATGTGGCAAAGCTGTCGTAACAGGTGTAATGATAAGTCACTCAAAAATATTCCCGTAAACACAGGCATCCAAGGCAGAGGAACATATTCACAGCGTTTAGGCTGCATGCACATACCTCATGTCAAAACACAGCACACGCTTTACACTCCTCTTCTCTTTATTTCTCCTTTAAATGTGCAACTCTTCACCCGTCTTCCGCCAGGGCTCTGTTATTCCTCACGCTTCCCGGATTGATAATTACGCTAGGTCTTCGTCATAGCGCCGGCGTCTCTGTTACAGGTGGAATTGTTCTACGTTGAAAACAAAGGACCTACTTCTCCATAGACGCGTAGACTCTTCTTGTGAAACCCGGAGTCGGTAGTTTAAATGGGTCTTTGATCAGCTTCTCGATCTTCTGATTGTCTCCTTGCGTCACATCCATAATGGCTGGCATGTTTTTAAGATTCTCATGCTTCTGAAGGGTGGGAAGAAGAGAAGGGGGGGGGGGTGCACTGTAGGTGCTTTGATCTATTTATATTTGACACCTGTTAGGAAAAAGTCTTTGTTATCTTTTTGTTATTTTTCTGAAGTCATTGCTTTTTTTTTTTTTTTTGCTTTTTTTCCCTTCTCCTCCCCTCTTTCACTGTTCAGTGAGCAAGCTACACAGCATTCCTTCAAGCCTAATTCTGACCTAATGGAGCCAGGCAGGGAGATTAAACATACCCCGGCTGCCTGTTGGAGCCGCGGTTCCCTGACAGATCAAAGCTAACCCTGACACCGCAGCCCAGTGCTGGGAGAAAAGGGGGGGTCACACTCCTCAGCTTTTTAAAAAGCGCAGCACTTATTCTCGCCCCCTTTTAGGACACGCTGGAAAAATATAAATAAATAAAAAATAAAAAAAATCTAACTTTCAGGCCTCTTCCTAGTCAGCTGCACATCTCTTTGGGGTTTTTTTTTGCTTTTGTTTTTCTTTTTTTTGTTTTTGTTTTTTTTTTACCTTGTTTTGTTTTGTTTTGCTGTGTTCCCTCACGCTTTGTCAGATATATCCGCTTTAGAAAGGTTCAACCCTCATTTGGTTGTTTTTGGTGTCATTTGTTGATTTCTGATATTATGATTATGGTTACTGTAAATATTCAATTTACTGTGTCACAATATGATCCATTGTTAACTTATGAAGCCGGTGTGTGATAGTGAGGAAGATTTCTCTAACATTATCAACCTGAGTAAAAAAAAAAAATTTTTGTCACACACTTACAGCACGAATCCACTCCATCTTAGCAGACTCCTCCAAAGCTGAGATTGTATTTTATCATTTCAGTCTGTTTAAGGCTGTGAAGTAGCTTTTATGTTTCTCTAAGTCATCCCTTCCTCCAGCTGACTGCGGGTTATCCTCGCCTGCCCTGCCAACTCTGTCTAACTTCATATCCCATCATTCTCTGAGGCCTGTCAATCCACCAGTCACACTGGGACACTGAGTCCCAAAGCAGTTCCACTCAAAGGTTACCAGAGACTGAGAGTGTACATAACCTTGTCCAAGCAAATAACCAGCTGCCTGTGAGCTGCAGGAGATGACAAAAGCCCACAATTACAGAGTCAAGAGAACGATCAGAGAGACAGAGAGAGAGAGAGAGAGAGAGACAAAGAGGTGATGTGGAGGAGAGTAAAGAGTCTGAGGGTGAACTGAGACTGAAAGAGTGTGGTCTTAGATGAGGGTCTACTTCTTTATGAAGACTTGGTCTACTTTGTTGAAAAAAGCCTCAGTAGTAAGACTGGGGAGGAGAGAACGTAATGAGAATGGAAACCTGCAAAGAATTCCTTCTGAGAAATGTTTTTTCTTATCACTCTTTTAAACATGGTCTCTCTCTCTTTCATTCTCTATCTCGCACATTCTTTCTCTCCCCTATTCTGTCTTTCTCTTTTCTCTCTGTGACTTTTCAACATTGTCGCGGTCATGTCTCCCCTCGCTACATGTACAGAGCTCTGTTCAGACCAAGTATTAGCTCTGTTCCACAACCAATACCTCAGAACTCCTCAAAGTCATCGGTGGAAACGTCTCTCTATGTGGCATGCATCTACAAGTACAGCTGCTTGGAGAATTAAGATGTTCAGGCTGTGTTGTCAGATTAGCTCCACCATTCTCCCTCATACACACACACACGCGCACACACACACATACACACACTTCCATCCACGGCGCACGGCGATTCATTCAATCATTCTACGTCCCCTTAGCTTAGTGCTAATCGAATGTAATTCCTTCACTCTCCTTCTCCATCAAATCCTGCATTACGAGCCTTTGGTGTGGCGGCAGGGGCCAGGGTGTTGGGGATAATTATGATATTAATATGGCGGAGGTTCGATGCTCGACTTCATTTGTCCTCCTGGCCGGCAGAGCCTTGGTGAGGGGTCAATAGCCTACGTCGAAGCATTTCCATTGTGAGAGAGCAGAAGAGGAGAGGAGAGAGGCAAGGCTGTATCAGATAATGAAATGACTCATAAGGTAGGAGAGCGTGCTGATTAATCATGTTTCGGCCGAGTTCTCCCTCCCCTCCTGAGTCCACTCTCGGTGATTGATAGTAGGATCTGCCTCCTCTGGAGAAGGCTGAACCTAGTCGGGAAGACTGACGCATGCACGAGCACCGAGCTTACAGCCATACAAACACACACACACACACATTCATTAAAAAACAAACGGGCACCCACATATGCACGCATTGATAGATTGGTCCAACTCTCTCTCTATTTCCTCACACAATCACAAACATAAACTCTAGAGCACTGATTCATTTTGACTGACTCATATACACAATGGAAGATGGAGACAAACACACACAAACACACACGCACACACACACACACGCACACTGAGACACGTTGTCCGATGTTGTGTATACAGCAAAACTGAATATGGTTTGACTGACATTGAGTAGCATTAGTGTCAGGCACTGTCCTTGGTGCTGAAATCGTATTAAACTACGTTTAGAAATTCAGACCCTAAAAAGAGTGCACTTTGCTGTCTATATCAGACGAAACTGTGTGTCTTTGAATTCCCGCTTCACCTAAATTTCAGTGCCACTTTTCAGACTCATCTCTTAAGATCAGTATGCTGGGAAAATCTGCCAATAATGTGATTTTTTTTCTCATAACTGATTAAGAAAAGTTCAACACTGCCACCTCTCCATCTTCTTTTGTGTTTTCACATGGCCGCTGGGCTGGCCTGAAATGCCTTCAGGCTAGAGCCAGACATTTCCTTTGAGTTATGGTGGACTCCCTACTCTCCATTTATTTATTCATTGTTATTTGTTTACCTAGACTTCCATAGGCCACACAGTACCCATGCAGGGGTCGTTGCACTCCAAGTCATTCATAGTCCAGCCAAGGCGATATATATTTAACAGTGTATACTCCCCCAACTGAATCATTTATGAGGCTAAACTCCATTACGCTGGTTTAATTGGCAAAACAGGGAGCATTAAGTTGTGACCAACTTTCTTTCTTTCTTTCTTTCTTTCTTTCTTTCTTTCTTTCTTTCTTTCTTTCCTGACTGTTTGGATCTGAATACAGAAGAGTAACAATGGCAGAAGTCACAAGTTTAATGTTTGAGAGAAGTTGTAAACATGTCTGGTTAAATGTGTTTATTGTTGGCCAGGGGCATTGTTCAGTATTGATTGAGACGGTTACAGGGCCCAGGCCTAAACAAGAACTAGATCTGAATGACAGGACTGCTTGGAGCTGTGGAACATCTACTGAAGACAATGTCTAGACAGTTTACAAACTGGCTGAGTAATCACAGAGAGACATGGAAGAATCACTCATAGTATTCATTTGGAAATCACCCGCTGTTCAGCTGGCCTGGCTCAAGGCAAATTTGTGCTTCCACTGATAAATTTTAAAGAAATTGGGGGAGATCATTTGAATATTCATATTATATTCATATATTCATAGAGATCCAAGCAGAGGACTTACTGCAGAATGGATTGTTTCTCACTGTTTGTGCCTGTTTCAGTGTTTATGTTATGTATTCAAAGTTGACCCACTTGGTCTCAATAGGGATGTTGTATTGATATTCAGGACCAACTGTGTGTATTGTCAAGGAGATGGTGAGATATGGGATACTCACTGAGTGAGTAACTGTTGGAGTGTTACTTGTGAGAGAGAGACACACACACACACACACACACATAGCAGATTGGTTGTGCACTGTGTTTGTGGCTGGATTGTGAGTTAAGTGCTAAGCTGTGAGTGATGTTGGCAAGGCTGTTGAGCAGCTGTTTGATGTGCTGGGTGGGAGTGCTCCACCTCCGTCTGTCTGCTGGCGTCTGCGTCTGCCTGTCCCCTCTGTGATCCCCGCACAATCGCGCCTATACTGCACATACACACTGTCCCCACAGAGGCCACAGTTCCCATAATACACAGCTTTAACACATAGGCATTGTCCCTATAAAACACAGATACATGCATGTCCCTATACAGCAGATACAGCTCTGCATCCCCATAAAACACAGCTCAGAGTCCCCATAACACACGGGTGCAGAAACAAATGTAGTGTCCTTGTAAATCAGAGATATCACACATACTCAGCGTACACATATCACAAAACAAAGATGCTGTGTAACACACAGTACATATTATGCAACATCATCCACCTTATCATCATCCACCTCTAAAGACAGGACAGAAATAACTGTTCTACCTTACAGAGAGAGGTATAACCTACCCTTGGGGGGGGGGGTTTGTATTTTGTTTTATTCTCTCATGTGGCCTGCTCCTTTGTCAAGATGTTCACCCTGGTGGGAGAGTCCTGCTCTGGATGGACCAAACCTCACCCATTGCTAACTGGGAGGATAGAGGTGACTGTCTCTCCTCCCTCCTCCTTCTCTCTTGCTGCTTGTGAAGGGGCCGAGGAGCAAGGCGGCTCCTGGGGCTCTGGGTACCCCTTCAAGATGGGCCCTCGTGCTCAGTGACCGCAACCTTTAGCAGAGCCTGCAGTCTCAGCACAGCACCCAACCGTTCCCCCCAAAGCCCCCAACACATTCGCCGTGCCATTTTCACTCTTGCACGGGAAGGGTTTGTGTTCTCAGTACAGTAGGGAACATAATGGACAGAAGAGAGAGAGAGAGAGAGAGAGAGGGATGGAAGGGAGGGAGGGGTAGCTGCTTAATAATTCAGAGCTCTGCGAAAGGGCAGGACACGGAGAATGAGCCAAACTGACATTCAGCCGATTATTGAGCGCTATCCTCTCCTAGCCGTGCGCTCCCAGCCGTTTCCTGACCTGCCGGGGCACATTAGAGCTGGAGACTGGCCTGCCTTCTTCTGTTGAAGCAGCAATCGCTTCCATACTCATAAGCACATGTTACGCAGTACTCACCATTCAATCTCTTTAGTGCATAGAGAGTGGCACAGTCCTGATTACGCTTAAGTGTGTTGTCTACCTCATCGGACACTATCTGTAATGCTGATAAACCCGGCAATGTTGACTGGTAATTCACTGCTGCATGAGAGAAACAAGCCTGTGGAGTTTCCGAGAGCAGAACCTGTGTTGCACTCTGTGTCTCCGCTGGGGGGAGGCTTGTGTGTGTAGACTTTCTGATTGGCTCCTGGCTGTGGACTGTTTGATGTGTTGGCTTTAATTCTAGTGTGTAGGGCGTTTGGGAGGCTATTGAAAGTGAATGTGTGCATGTGGATATCTATGTTAGCTTGTCTATATGTGTGTGTGTGTATGTGTGTGTGTGTGTGTGTATGTGTGTGTGTGTGCGTATGTATGTGTGTATATATGTGAGTGTGTAGCTGTGAGTGTATGGTGTGTATGTGTGTGGGGAGACACAGTAGGGAGCGAGAGGCAGATCAATAGGACACGGTGTGCACTGTTGGCAGGTGGCCGTATTTGTGGGGACCCAGGCAGTGGTGGGGTGTCTGGTGACTGCCAGCAGCCTACTGGTCGAGAACGGGCAGCTGGATGGACGTGACGCCCTGACACGCGCTCCGTGTATCACACAGTCACCACTAATGACCAGAACTGTCACATTTGTCCAGCACTGATTGCACATCAGAGGCCCAATTAGCTCTGGAGGAGGTTGACATTCTGATGCACTCATCTGGGAGTGTCATGGAGAGAAATCAGAGACAGAGATTGGGGGGGGGGGGGGGGGGGGGGGGGGTTGGGGGTGTAGGACAGAGTAAGCGTTTTTGTTTTTTTTTCCCTTTTCCTTTTTCTTTGCTGCTCCTCTTTCTCTTCACTGTCATATCGATCTCAATTTTTTCTCTAACCAGCCTCAGCTCATCAACATACAAAAGCCAATGTTCGGATTCCAATTTCTATAATTGCCAATTTCATCATGGACAGTCTGGTCCATCAGTTCAGGAGTTTGGCCAGCCCTGAGGACAGCTCTGATCTCTCTCTCTCTCTCTCTCTCTCTCTCCCTCTCTCTCCCTCTCTCTCTCTCTCTCTCTGCCCGTGCTGAAGCGGTGCAGTCGGACTGAGAGCCGAGTTGTGATGGATCTGTTAATGCTGAAACAGCCTGTGTCGTGTGACAGTGAGGACAATAAAGTGAGCACACACACTGTTTGTGAGATGGCTAAACAGCATTCCTCAAATATTTTATGGGGTTTGCATGTTTTACAGGAACCTATCGGTCTGATGAGAAGTGTTGTGCCAATTTTGTAGACTGTCAAATGAAACCAGTTTATAGATACATTCCCCAAATCACAGTTTGTAGCATGTATTTAATTACACCTCTCTTTGCACAGATCCATGTGAAACTAAACACTTTCCTTGCTTTTGTCTCTGAGGATTTCTCATTGCATGCTCTCTCTCTCTCTCTCTCTCTCTCTCTCTCTCTCTCTCTCCCCATCCTCCCTCCTCTTTATGTTTTATCTCTCCCTCTTTCTTCCCTCTTTTGGCCATTTCTGCTCTCTTCTGATTCGCTGACATTCCACACAAAAGTGTTGTTCAAGGTCGACTGGTGTAAATGGGTCAGAAAGGCATTCGTCAGTAGCCCTAAAAAGTAACACTGAATACATTGAGGGAGGAGTGAAAAAAAAGAAGGAGGAGAAGGCGAGTGGGCAGAGCGTTGCTGTTTACCTGTGCGTGTCGGTGTCACGCTATGTGACAGAGGAACACAGTGTGTGTTTGTTTGTGTTTGATGGTGATAGAAGGAGTGATGATAGAATTTGTTTACCCTTGAACATTGGAGTGCTGAAAAGAGGAGGGGAAATTTAATGTGTATGTGGGCATGTTTTGTGTGTGTATGTGCGCACGTGTGTGTGTGTGTGTGTGTGTGTGTAGA
This sequence comes from Chanos chanos, assembly GCF_902362185.1. Classification (NCBI taxonomy): domain Eukaryota; kingdom Metazoa; phylum Chordata; class Actinopteri; order Gonorynchiformes; family Chanidae; genus Chanos; species Chanos chanos. The sequence goes on from NC_044497.1 coordinate 33,314,002, forward strand.
GAGAGAGAGATGGATTGAGACAGAGAAAGAGAGAGAGAAATTTGTGGGGAAGAGACGGCGTGTCTTGGCAATAGTTTAGCTGCTGTTGGGAGATGATATCATTGGATGGAAATCAGGGAGCGCCAATGAGCAGTGCAAATCACGCTTTGTTAACGAGCTGCCTTGTAAATTTGTGTGTGTGTGTGTGTGTGTGTGTGTGTGTGTGTGTGTGTGTGTGATGGGAGGGGTTGCTGGGGCTGTGGAGAGGGGGTGGGGCTGTGGAGAGGGGGTGGGGGGGGGGGGCTACAAAATGTGCCATGTAGGGCACATAAAGCACCTCTGCCTGAGTATTTACAGCCTCTATAACCCCCGTTTCCAGAGCCCTGCAGCCTGGGCTGAGGCACGTGCATGGAGTGGTCCTGCCTCTGGCTGTCTGTCTTAAACCATGGATGGATGAGAGACACTTGGTTAAGAAGAAGAGAGTCAAAGTACTTGTGTAGATCCCACCAGGCCCACCCTCCACAGTGGCCCCAAGCCCTGTTCAGAGGCCAACTCAATAATGAGACTAAGATTCAGATTGAGAGAGTACCACTGGTCCCATAACTCCTGTACTTAAGGGATATTATTGACCGCATACTCTGATATTATCATCGAAAAGGCGGCTGACATCTCTGCTAAATTCCATTAATGTTGCAGAGGTTTGCATTTTGTATTAGGAGACTGGGTGGGTATTGCTAACCACGATAAAGAGGTGAGAGGTGTAGTCACTGAAATGATATCCTGGACAGATTTTCTGAACTTCGCTTCACAGATTCAGTAGTGAGACCGTTTTGAGTGGAAATGGGTTGAGAGTAGGGTCAGCCAATCTGAGGCTGAGACTTTTGACAAACGTTGTATCTGCGTGGCCCTAGTGGCGTAGACGGTCAATCAGGAGCAGAAATGGAATGATCAGAATTGTGCCAGGTTTCTGTGTGCTACGGCACGCAAGAAGATCTTTTTTGCTTTTGTTCTGTTTTGTTCTGTTTTGGGTGTGTGTGTGTGTGTGTGTGTGTGTGTGTGTGTGTGTGTGTGTGTGTGTGTGTGTGTGTGTGTGTGTGTTAATTCTGTCCCTCGTCCTATGTGAGGCTCCAAATCTGTCGACGGCTAAATTTTTGTGACTAGTCAGGCTTATCGATTCTGTGAGCAGCAGTGGCTCAGGATTTCTCTCTGTGGGTCTCAGACACTAGTGTCCAGCACAAGCAGAGGTGGGGGAGTAAAACTCTTTGTGTGTGTGTGTGTGTGTGTGTGTGTGAGAGAGAGAGAAAGAGAGAGAGAGTAAGTGTGTGCTTACGTGAGATCCTGGGTGAAAGGTGTGTAAGTCTTTCTCTTTCTCATCCACAGAGTTACTATTCCTGGAGGGGGGTAGAAATATACATTCCTATTTTTTGCTATGGGCCCTGCAGCAGGGGAGAATATCTTGAATTGGCTGGGGTTCTAAATATTGCATGACTTTCTGATGGCAGTAGCTGTCTGAGCTACTGTCTGCTCCAGTATTAACCTGTCTGTATAAATCAGGAGTCCTCCGAGACTTGCTCTCCTCCTTTTTCCCTGTCTTTTCTCATCCCTCCATCCTTTCATCCATCCATTCAGTCCCCAGCCCTGCTTGATTCGGAGGCCCAGTGGCTGGGCCTAATCCTCTGCCACAGGCCCAAAACGTCAGTGCCTGGCAGGTGACAAATAGTTTTTTAATTGCTTGCACCAGGAAAATCATTAGTTTCTTCCCTTTCCTTGGTGGGACCGGACAGGATGTGTGAGCAGTAATAATAGCTGGGCCATTGCTTCCTGCTGGCTATTTTTAGAGTGAGTATTTTAAGAGCTGTAGCACACTCTGTGTGTGTGTGTGTATGGGATACAGGGAACACAGAGATGCTGCTTTAAGAAGAGGCATGAACTCCCATAGCCCCACACTCCTAAAAAAAAAAAAAAAAACAAAAAAAAACAGGCATGCGCATGCTCACACACACACAGACACACACACTCGCTCAGTTCTCTCTGCCTCACATGTATGGGAATTTGGAGTGTGTACTACTGTTTCCAACTCTTAAAAAAAGCCTGATGAAGCTGTCCAGTTTATGTAGCAGGCTGCACAGTCCAGCTGCTTTGGCTGGGTTTGTGCTTAGTGCTGAGATATACAGTAGTATTGATTTTTTTTTCCTCCCCTCTCTCTCTCTCTCTCTCTCTCTCTTTTCAGTGCCCTTGTCTGTGTAGATATTCACTCATGAGCTGTGTTTGCTTGCTCTGAGAATGGCAGCATGCGCGCGTGTGTGTGTGTGTGTGTTTTTGTGGGGTGATACTGACCCCATACGTTCAAAGTGAAAAGATTCAGGTCAGTCTGTTTTTTCAGTCTGTCAGCCATGCATTCGGACAGCACCACACTCTGTGGTGTGTGTGTAGGACGCTGAGATGACAGAGATTGTGTGTGTATTTGTGAATATTAATCAGGTGTGTGTGTGTGTGTGTGTGTGTGTGTGTGAGTGTGTGTGTGTGTGTATGTGTCAGAGAAACAAAGAGCGAAAAAAATCCTGAATGTATACATGGAATATGATGCACATTTGGTTTGTTCGTTGTAGAAGTTGTTTGTACTTGTTTGTTAGTGTGTATGTTCACACGTACCTCTGTGTATGTAGTGTATGTACACACCTACGTGCATGCAGCGTGTGTGCGTGTGCGTGCGTGCATGTGTGTAAAAATAAAAAAAAAGAAAGAAAGACAGCCATGTTTGTGTGCTAGCCTGTCTTTTTTACGGTGATGATATTTTAGCCTGAAGGTTGTAGTTTTTTAGGGCTGAGTCTCAGCGTGGATTCTGCTCACTGCAGCTTAAAAGCTCTTCAGATCTCCAGTGCTCTCTCTCCAAAAAACACACCCTTTCCAACAGAATGTCACAGAAAACTCTCCCTCTCTGCCAACACCTCATTCTCCTCGCACACCAGACTCCATGTGTCATGAGAAAAAAACATCTTTCAGTTGTTGCTCAATAGGAAAATGTAATGATTGAACTGTTTTTGTTCAGTTTTTTGAGTAAACAGTGAAGGTCGAGCTCACTTTCTTTGCTGTGCATTAAAGCAACAATTATATGGGATGTCTAAAATTCAACAAAGGTTTAAGGTTTAAACCCAGGTGAATGTTCTTCATCAATTTATCGTAAATTCATCAGCTCAAAGTTAATTACCTTGGACCTGAGTCGGTCCAACCTCATTGCTAATTTCAGTTTTATCTATCCATTTTCATCTTCACATTCACTCACATTCAACCCATCTCTTAAGCTGTTTTTTCCTTTCTTTTCCTTTCCTTCAGCTCCTCTCACAGTACAGGCGGGTGTGTAGTAGCATATGATCCTGATTTTGTCCTGGGACATTCGTGAGGAATGGAAGCTTCTCCACTATCCAGTAACAACCAGGTTATGGGCCCGCCCCATTCTCTGGCCCTTTTCCTCTTCTCTCACTAGACTCCCCAGTGGAGGAGTACAGACTGTGGCTTATGC
>NC_044497.1:33320000-33417500 GCF_902362185.1 Chanos chanos
TCACAGCAATTTGTGTCTCTTTGCCTGATTAACGCCAGACCCCCCCCCCACCCCCAACCTACCCCACCCCCTACCCTACCCCGCCTCAGCTCATCTAAAAGAGGAAGATTTCACAATGCTTACATGCTATTCTTTTTACATCTGCCTGAGACCATAAACTTTCTGCATGGATTTAGGACTTAAGATTGAATAAAGTTGTTCAGAAAACAGCACTTTTTCTCTCTCTGTCTCTCTCTTCCCCTCTCTCTGTCTCTCTCTTCACCTCTCTCTGTCTCTCTCTTTCTCTTTCTTTCTTTCTCTGCTTTTCTCACTCTTCTTTTCTGAGAACAGGTCAAACTTTTAACTGTGAGCATTGCCAACCGGCACACTTAGCAAAGTGCCACCTCAGCACCTGTGCCTAAATGATTAATACCATATTGATGGTCTCAATTAATTTGCTATTACACGGCAGAAGGCTGGAACTGCTTTGTCTTTGTCATGGCCTGGCTCTCTCATTGGTTAGGACGAGATATCCAATGGCAGGAGACAGTAGGGCGTTCTGGCTGCTTTGTTCATTGCTAATGCTCTGTCTCATCCTGGCTCATTCCTTGTGTCTCAAGTATATTGTTCTTTCATACAGCATGTCTCACTCTCGAACAGCATGTCTCACTCTCACACATCACATCTCTCTCCTAAAGCATGTCTCACTCTCACACAGACAGCATGTCTCACTCTCACACAGCATGTCTTACTCTGCTACAGCGTGTCTCACTCTCACACAGCCTGTCTCAAAATACCTAAGACACAAGGACAGAGTAGTCTTTGAGCTCCATTTCAGACTCCACTTGAGTTGTCAGATGTTTTCTGGAGGTAGATTTTCTTCTGATTTTAGTCAGTGCTTTTGGTGTTCACAGTTTAAAGAGTTCTTAAAAATGATATTTTGCTCATGTAAGTTGACTTTGCCTTCATCAGACTTGTGCTAGTGTTTCCTCAGTCAAGATTGCCCGTGTTGAGGTGTCAAGGAACTGCCTGCTCTAGTGATTAGATTGCTGTTTGTTCTTCAGTGACATTCGTCCAGGGCACATTTAACAAATGACCTTCTTCTTTTTTCTCCCTGTTCCCTCGTTCCCCTTTGCCCTCACTTGTTCTCTGTCCATCATACTGATTTTTCAACCCACAGCACCCTTTTTCAGCTTTCACTTTTTCCCTCAGAATGATACCTAACACACTCTGCTGGTCGCTAGGCAACTGCTGGCTGGTTCTCTCCCACGAGAGAAGTGTTCATGTGTTAAAACTCCCATTTGGTGAGTGTGTGTGTGTGTGTGTGTATTCATAGCAGATAGAGGAAGGTCTCAGGAGATCCCTCTCCACACACACGTACACCCCAACAACACCAAATGTGTTCCCTGGAGGCAGACAGCCTCAGCGCCCAGCCCTCTCCTGATTATCACCACTGCTGGCCCTGATTAAAATTAAGCAGCTTTAGGGTGGCGCCTTGGCTCTTGGCATCCTTGTTGCTGTTGTTATTGATGTTTTTGTTGTTGTGTTAGTAATTGACATCGTAGTCTTCATGGTAGTTAGTGTTACTCTTCCAGTTGTTCTTCCTGGTGTTAGTCAAGGAAAATCACCAGGCCGGGCAGAGATAGATGATTAGCTAAAGGGATCTCTCTTAGTTATTTCTGCATTTTCTTAACTCTTGTCATTTTACATAACCAAACTTCTCTTTTTTTTTTTTCCCCGCCTTTCCCATCCTGTGAGTTCATGGGCTACAATCAAGTCCCTGGCTCTTCTTCACAGATTGTCCACTGATAATCTCTAGGAGGTCTAACTCACGTACAATAAGAGACAGCCTTAAACTTTATTCCTTTCACTGACCGCAGTTACATTTACAGTAGGACATACTGCACTGAATCTTGGCTTAGCTGCTCTCTTTCTGCCAGGGCTCAGTGACTTTCCAATGTTCTGCAGTGACACACAGAGTCAGTGCCTATGACGGGAGGCATTAGGATCAGAGCCCCAGGCTCCACTGTGGCCATTACAACAGACTGATGGCTCCCAGTCGGCCTGCTCTCTCTGTGTGCTGCAGGCACACAGGCACTAACTAATGGAGAAGGCCCTGTGTTCTTTGGAAGGGCTTTCACATGAATAAGTGGGCAGAAACTTCTGGCAGTAAAGGTGGCATCCTCTTCATCATCATCAGCAGCAGCAGCATCATCATCATCAGCATCATCATCAATAAAGCCCATGTTTCTCCTAAATTCCCCCTTTTTTTAGGAACATAACGTTCAGAGATGCACGCTCTCGGGAGCCGAATTGCGTTCGGCTTCTTGTATTTTTACCAGAGCACTCTGGGACTGGTTGGCTATTTTCATGAGCAAATACATAAACATGCGAGTACACGCACACACACACACACACACACACACACACACACGCGCGCGCGCACACACACACACATACATACATACACTCTCTCCACTGAGCTGAGCAGTTCTGCCCCTCCAAGCTGAGTTATTTAAAGCCGGCTTTTGACTCCATCTGAGTGATTATGTGCTGTTGAATTAAACATCACAGGCCTGAGCCTGTGGGTCCAGCTGAAGTACACTGCCACGCGCAGGCCTCCTCTTCTCCTCTTCCTTTCAAAAGTACCAGCTAAAACCCTCGCACAGCACCCTGACTGGAGGTGGGAGAAACACTGTGTTGGAGAAAGTGAGAGAAAGACAGAGAGAGAAAAAGAGAAAGAGAGCTACATCACAGTCAGTAAAAAGCTGGAGGAAAGGCATTATGTGTGCAGGTCAAGTGCAGGTCTGTTTTTCACTCTCTGACTTTAAGGAAAAGACTGTCAAATAGTCACAGAGTGCGGCCCAGCAACTTCCAGCAAGCCACTACACTACAACACACACGCACAAACACACACGACCACACAAACATACACGCACATACACGCACATACACGCACACACACATACACACACATACACACATATACACATGCACACACATGCACGCACGCACGCGCACACACACACACACGCATGACCACACAAACACACACGCACACACACGCGCGCACGTACACGTACACGCACACGCACATGTACACGCATACCTACCCTGCACATTATAATCAGCTTGAGTTCATAGAAAGTTTTGAGTTGGTGTGAGTGTGTTGTGCGTGTGTGTGTGCGCGTTTGTGTGTGTGTGTGTGTGTGTGCGTGTGTGTGTGCGTGTGCGCTTACTCATTTGTGTTTAAATGTGTTTGTGTGTGTGACCTGGGCATCTCACAGCACGAGGTGTCTGAGTGAGGCACTTCCCTGGGATGGGCTTGTCCTCAGGCGACAGTGTGGCGAGAATTGACAGTCAGAACGCTGAAACCACATCTCCCATTAATGAGTCTCTTTAATAAAATGCACTGCCAGAGAAACACAGCAGGTTGAGGGCGTATGCTAAGGAAGAAAGATTTCGCATTTAGTCGCATAACATTAAGTCAAAAATTCAAGACTGTCTATAGCTATTGGATCCTAGCTTTTTTCCCATGGGTCACTTTTGACTTTTGCCCTGATGTTATCCATCCAACTCTTTTGTAGTATATACCAAGAAAGGAAACCTTTCCTTCATGGATAGTACCAAGGAGTGGCTTTCTGCCTTCTCTTAGTACAAAACACACACACATGCGCACGCACACACACACACACACACACATTAAAACATCCCTGTTGGTAATGAAAGGTACACCTCCCAAACAAAAAGGGGAAGTTGTGGGGCAGTTGACCTTGAAATAAACAGCAGCATTTTGGGAGAGCGAAGTATGAGTGTGTTTCAGAGCTGACTCTTAGTGCCAGGGGCCAGGCTGCTGGATAATGACTGCCACCCTGTACCATCCATCACCATGCCAGAGCCAGGAGCACCAGAGCAGGGCTACAGTCACCTCTCTCGCTCTCTCTCTCTCACACACACTCTCCAACACACACACAAATGCAAAATTATCTCAGCTACTAAGACTCTCATGAGTGCATGCATGACACCCTTGCCCTCTGTCTGCTCAGTCATTATAACCTCGTGTAATAATTATCTAGATCATTCTGAGCTCTCATTTCACTCTGTCTCTCAATCAGCTCACTGACTGCCTCTGAAACACTGAGAGGACCTGCCAGACATCACACTGATCAAGCCAGTGACCCAGGAACAAGTGACAAATTCTCTCAACACTCAGTTTGACACCGTTAGAAAAATATAGTTATCTCGCGAGTCAGGAAATATTAAGACAAATTGTGAAAATGGTGAATATTTGTGACAACACATCAGACCGCTGTGCTTTATATAACATCGATCAAGGCAGCGGATATGCCGGTACCCCCGGTGGGTATGTTCCTTATGAACGACGCCTCAGATGACTCAGAAAATCTCTCTTTCTCTCTCTCTCTCTCTCTCTCTCTCCATCTCTTTTCCCCATGCTTATTTCCCAGCCTCCTTTGGGGCTCTTCTCCCAAAAGAGGCTCAGGAGCGCAAGCTAATGTCTTTTTTTTTTTTTTTTTTGCAAGGCTTTGAAGCCTCTTTTTTGGATGAGAGGGTTTTTTTCAGAGAGGAACATGGCTTCTCCATCGCTTGCATGTCTCTCTCTCGCTCTCTTTTTCTCTTTTTCTCTCTCTCCTCTGCAAAGCGGCCTTTATGAAGCATCCCAACTTAATTAACATTCTTTCACATTAATGGTGTTCTAATTGTTCCTGTAAGCACCAAACCTTGCTTGTAAAGCTAGCAGGTTTTGTCAGTGGCGGTGGGTGTGAGGAAACTCAACAGGGCTCAGCTTTACTGAGGTTCAGAGATATTAAGCGCTGTGTTAACACTGCCTTCTGTCAGAGCCCATGACCGAGCTGAACCGGGAACAGACGGTAACAGACAGTGCTCCAATTGTCCTACTCAGCACTAAACTTGTCCTAGGCTCTTTGACAGAGCTACACAGTTCAGAAAACCCTTCTGTACACAGAGGAAACGAAGAGGCGACGTGATAAGCTCTAACACAACAGTCCCTCCTGTGTCAGCTGAGCAGAGAGTCGCTCGAGCATGTTTTCATATGAGATCTTACTCTATCATATTCCTGGGTCAGTGTGACAGAAAAACATAATTCTCAGACGGGAGACTTATAATCTGTCTTCTGAATTAGAGTTAATGTAATTCAGCGCTGTAGGCTTGTGTGTCTTTACTGTGCAACTGTGTCACTGTTGTATAGAGGAAAGACCAACCGTTCTAATATGATCCCAGGTTTCTGTGCTTCAGGGTTGGCTTCAACGACTTAAACACTCTTCCATATACCATAGTAAACCACTGCACCCAGCAAAGACTTTTGAATCTCACCTCTCTTCCTGGCCATTTGTCCAGGTGCTGGTATTGGCACTTCCATGAGTCTGGTTGGAGCCTCGGTAATGACCCTGAAGGTAATTTATGGGTTTATTTTTAGCGCTCCAGGCTGAATGAAGGGCAGGGCCTGTAGCGTTGTCTACTGCACATGTGTGGGCGTCAGACACCAGTTGCCAGGCTACCAAGGTGCCTCTGTGAGCCTGAGTCTTTTTGTACTGTGCGGGAAGAAGAAGAGAGAGGGACGTACAGCTACCCAAATCACACACGTGTGAACACGTACACGTACAAACACGCACACAGGGCTGGAGGGGCCAACCTTGCCATCCAGAGACGTGAACAGACAGCCTCCCTTTGTGCCTCATAAATAATTCAAAACACATCAGCAAACTGTACGCGTATGTGTTTCTGATAATTGTGTGGATGAATTTTCTTTTCTTTGTATCACATTTCCACTGATGAGCATTTTCATGTCTGTCTATATATGTAATACAGTAATGGAGTGTGCAGTAGTGCATCAATATTTGCAGTGTTTCACTGTGGAGTCTCAGTTGTTGAGAATGAATGGGCGGGAAATAGAACATGGCTCAGGTCTTATGTGATCTGCCACGGACATGAGTCCATACAAGTACAAACAGCAACAATCTCCCATAAAGTCATTAACACCTGCGGTTGTATGTAGAATACAATACAGGTGTATTAGAGCAGGCTGTAGAGCAGGAGAGAGGGAGAGACACAGGGAAAGAGCTGAAAAGGCCAGTGGTCACACTACATGCAGCACACAAGAGAATAGCTTGGCGCATGGTGCTGAGTTAAAATGAATGTCTTTAATAATGAAAAATGCTGCTTGCACAGTATCAGGGGCCCAAAACGCCTGTCTGCACGGACTGCAGCTCTATCCAAATTCACCGCCTCCTCATCCAAACTTGGACCCGAGCTCCGAGCGGCACCAGGGGAACGGCCAGAAACGCAACCCAAAGACTACATTACACAATGAATCAATACGTTAATGAGATCTCATTTTCTCCAGAAAACAGTATCCTGGCAAAAAATTCCCCTCTCAGCTTTTTCCTATTTCAGAACAACAGAAGTACTGATATTCCACTGTACAGAAGGAGAACAGCCAGAAAAAGAATTAAATTGAATTGCCATGCTGATAGATTTATATGATACTCTACATTTTTTTTTGTTGTTGTGCTCATGAAAGGGAAGGAGGTCTGAGTGGAAATAAAGAGAGAGAGAGAGAGAGAGAAAGAAAGAGGGTGTAAAAGCACTCAGAGGAGTGTGAGGAGAAACTCTCAGACGTCATATGCCTTTGGGTCCCGGCAGGATTTACAGCCGATAGCAGATTCATACTACTAAAGCTCTACTCCTCAGATTATTTGTATTTGGATGGGCTGTAAGTCTGCCAAATATGCATTGTAAAACAGGGACCAATGTGTGTGTGGGGGGGAGTGGAAAAAGCAGATTGTGTGTGTGTGTGTGTGTGTGTGTGTGTGTGTGTGTGTGTGTGTGTGTGTGTGTGTGTTATGGTGCGTGGGTGTTTTGGTTTGGAAGAATGTGTCACTGTTGGATTTATGGGCATGCACGTCTATTCAGTATAGAAGTGTGGGTGGAAGAGTGTGTGTGTGTGTGTGTGTAAATAGGTATGAGTGTATACATGTCTGTTTTTAGCAACAACAGCTGTCTCTGCTGTCCCCTCTTCTCTGTGTGTGGGTGAATAGTATGCGAGGAATTGTACAAACATGTCTTGGAATCTCTTAAGCATTTGTGTCCATCTGGGTGTGTTTACCTTTCTTCCTGCAGTGAATGTATGCCTGCATTTGCCATTTATGTATGTCTTTCTGTAGTGTGCAGGTGTGTTGCACATTTTGCCGGACCTCGCACGCCCCTTTCATGCTATTTAGGGAATGAGAGCATTTTTATCCTTATATCACACATTCAGAGACGAGACGCTCATGCCAGGTCGCAACATGAACAGGATCAGCAGATTCTTCATCGGCACTTAAGTGATCAAACTTTCTCACTGCAAAGAGAATCAACCCAAGTAACCAACCTGTGCTTAACCATATCCCTCCACTTAAAACAGAATATCACAATCCATAGCCTGCTTTTAAACCCCCCGCTTAATAAAGAATTATTTCTCTTGAATTTTTGATCAAACCCCTCTATAAACTCATTGTAGGTGCTGCTCAAATGCCGTGAAACATTAATTCGGCGTACAAAGTGCTGGATGGAAACTTTACTGAAGAGTTCATGCTGTGAATTAGAAAACGGTGGATGAGAAGCAGGACTCTGGTCCATTCTCTCCTTGACGTGAGCTCTTGCTTCTTTCTCTCCGGTCGTTTGATCCCATTTTGGGAGTCTCACCAATCTGTAGGGACAGTGTTTGATGCTTTCTGTCTTATACTTTGAGGTAGAACCAGTGCTTGTGAATTAAAGCTTGTACTCTGGTCAGTACTGTGACAACACTCAGTATGGGGAGAAATTAAGATCAAGCCATTTGAGCTGAGAGAAATAAGCCATAGCTCATGTTCCAGCGTGCAGTCAGTGGTTCAAATCAATCATCTACAGACACGAAGAAGATGTGTTGGTTTTTTTTTGTTTGTTTGTTTGTTTGTTTTTTTAATGTATGATATGAAAGACTGAATAGCAAGGCTGATCCTGAGCTGCATTTGGCATGGTTCTCTCTGGCTCATGTTCAGAAACAGCACGTTTGTGTCTCTGTTCCAGGTGAAAGTCATATGTCAAGTGAGAGACTTTGTGAATCATGTTGTTGTGAAGTTAGGAGCAGGTAAATAAGAAATAGCTATGTTAGTTCGTCTCTCTTTGCCTTCATGTTAATATATTAGAGACTGTGCAACAGTGGTTGTGTTCTGTGTGATGTTTTGTGGACCAGTCTCCAGAGTTGGGTCTCTGTATCTGTAGCCAGACAGGGTTGTAGAGTGGCGGGTGGGTTGGAGAGGTGGAGGAGGGCTCCAGTCAGGGCTCTCTCTCTCTCCCTCTGTTCAGATTAATGGTGCAGGCTGGGAGGCAGCACAGTCCAGCAGACCACTGATTTATTTACCACTTAACACTGATGAAGCTTCAAACAGCAGTCAGACAGATGTTGCCTCTGCATTTTTCTTTATCAAGGTCTACCCATGTACACGGCTGTGTGTGTGTGTGTGTGTGCGTGTGTGTGTGTGCGTGTGTGTGTGTGTGTGCGTGTGATAGAGAGAGAGACAGAGAGAGCATGAGCATAGGTGAGCACACATCTGAGCTCGTAATCCTTTTTGTGTGTGTTTGTGCTACGTGTGTGTGTGTGTGTGTGCGTGCATGCATGTGTGTGTGTGTGCACATGTGTGTGTGTGTGTGTGCACACATGCATGTTTGTGTGTGTGTTAAATGTTGAGGTATAAAGGATTTATATATGCATTTTTCTGTGTGTATGTATGGTTGAGTAGGTGTTTGTATAAAGACTGTAATCACACCAGCGACACAGGGACACTTCATATACAGGTGTTTAGACTGCTTTGTAATCAAAGCTATTCATGATTACAGATGGACATTGATACGATTCACTTTGGTTCAGTGTGTATTCAAACAACACCTCTTGCTCGTAAGCTGTCAAAGTATTGCAATTGTTAAGCAACTTGAAATCACTGCACTTACAAATCACTGTACTTTGACATGTTAAATACAGAGGAGCCTGAAGAGGGTGTCGGCTCTGTACTGAAGTGAGTATTACATTGTAGTACAAGGACAGACGTTGGCAATTTGTGACGCCTCGTGAATCAAGTTACTGCAAACACAATGTCTCGTGTGGAAGGAGAAGCCCTACCATGGCTCTTCCCCTACGGAACAGCTTTGTTTTGCTTCTCCATGCGAACATTTATGTGCATGTGTTCAAGTGTGTATGTGTGTGTATGTGTGAGAGAGAGAGTGTGTGTGTGACAGACATTGTCTCTCACTTCCAGCCTTTCTGCCAATACAGTGACACGGTGCTGCTGACACCCCATCTGTACTGCCAATGCTGGCTCACTTTCTCCATACAACACATGCCAAACATTGACAACCACTCTATACTATATGACTGATTTGCTTACATCTCTCTCTTTTTCTCTTCCCCCCCTCCCTCAATTTCTTTCTTTCTCTCTCCAGAACCCAGACATTGTGCTGGTCCACTACCTGAACGTGCCAGCTATAGAGGACTGTGGGAAGCCATGCGGGCCGATTCTCTGTTCCATTAACACGGATAAAAAAGAGTGGGCCAAGTGGACCAAGGAGGAGCTCATCGGACAGCTCAAGCCCATGTGTGAGTGTCTGAAGGCTTCCCTCAAGAAAAAAGACGTTAAAGCCCAGACAGAGACCGTGGTACTGAACGCCTAAGACTGCCTAGCTGTAAGCTAGCCTGTGACCTTGTGTTAGTCACGGCATTAGTACTCAACCCACACTTCTGAATTAATCAGTACAGAACACTGTCTGTCAAGAACAATATCTATACCTCTATTTTTAGATGGGTGTGATGGGCTTGGCTACAAAGGAGCTGATGGGTAGTGATTCAGACAAGCCTCTGAGCCAGATAAAGTAGAAGAATTAACAGTAGATTGTCACATGATATACGTCACATTGAGTGGCTCTTCATTTAGCCGGAGCTAGCATTCTCCTCCTCATCCCAGAGATCTGATGCACACTGACTAGCACTGACTGATAAGAGAGACCCCTCTCTAGGTTCCTGTATCAAAGACGTGGAGCGTAGTGGGAGTTTTATGCTCTAGTACACCTTTGTCAAGGTCTTTTGTGGGTTTCTGTAGTGAAGTATCCCACTGTTGTGGGGTCAGTGGACTTCTCTGCTCTAAATCTTCTGGACTTCAGTGACCAGAATGACTGTGTGCTGTCTTCCAGTCAGCTGATGGAAGAGAGCAGTGAGGTATTGATTGGTGTGTGTGTGTGTGTGTGTTGTGTGTGTGTGTGTGTGTGTGTGTGTGTGTGTGTGTGGGATTAAGAACATCTGACTCACCACAAATCCTTCATATATCCACCTCAGTTACCTGATCACTGTCTCACCCTGCTGTTACTCATGCACAGAGATGTGTGTGTGTGTGTGCGCGCGCACGCGCGCGCGCGTGTGTGTGTGTGTATGTGTGCATATGTATGTATGCGAGTGTGTTTTTGTCCAGGTCAAAGAGGAACTCAGAGGTGATGCTGTTAATAATGACACACGATAGCTGATAAACAGTGTCAAAGCTTCTTGCATATGATCATGTTTACACTGAGACCCATAAGGACAAACCTAAGTATCTGACTAGTGTTTTGGATCGTTTGAAGTGGGGCAGCACTGTCAGGGTAATGAATATTCTGGAGACAGACCGTGTGTGTCAGCAGATTTGGAGGCCCAGAGCAGTATGGTGAATACAGACAAGCCTGGCCATCATGATCATCACCAGCCCATGGGCCCATGATCCCCTTAAGAGCTTTTGTGGCAATCACTTAAGTGCTCTCTCTTTCTCTCTCTCTCTCTCTCTCTCTCTCTCTCTCTCTCTCGCTCTCCCTCTCTCTACCTCTCACCTTCTCTCTGTCACCCTTTGCTTCCCTCTCTCTCTCTCTGTCTCTCCCTCTCCCTCTCTCTCTCTCTCTCTCTCACACACACATTGACTTTGGGACACATACTATAAACTAATGTATTCATTACACCTGCAGCCTAATCTACATCTAAAGCTCTTGCAGTAATGCAGTAAGTCATTAACTTTGTGAATGGTTAGGACAATGGGGAAAGGGGTTAGATGTCTTCCATCGGCAAAGCACCAACACTCAGAACCAAGTGATAGTGTTACGAGTCTCACTCTCACTCTGTCATCAAACGAGTGGTGGGGACAGTCGAACCTAAAGAACAACAGTGCCATCCACTGGCGAAACGGCAAAATTGCTCCTTTAGACGTCTGTTGGACGAATGAGGCAGACAAATTGTTGGCTGTATTATTATACATGCATAATTCATGCGTGCGTTATACATCAAGTCTGCAGCCATACGCGTTCTCTTGAGTGACCCATATCTTACACAAACAGCTTGCATTCATCAGCAGTATCACGTATGCATGACGTACGCGGGAGAATTGTTACGTGCGCTGTGTTCAGCTCCATATTTCTCTCCCCCGCGAGTGTGTGGACGACTTGCGCCCTCCTTAGAGGAAGACCACTGGGGTGTGTTAAGATAATGAGTAGAGGAAATGAGTTATTTCTCCACATTACACATGGACTCTATGGCTCATTAAATGTCCTGAAAATGCCCATTATCTGCATGATGCTTTTTATTTTTCTCAATTCGATTGAATGTTTGATTTCATGTATATGGATTTTTTTATACTCACACTAAACACACGCGCGCGCGCACGCGCGCGCACACACACACTCACACACACACATCTAATGCTCTGATGATGAGGCAGTAATAGAAGGATGGAGAAAATAGAGGAAATACTTGAGAATACCTTTCTCTAAACAATCTCCCACCAGAAGTGTTCTTCACAAGGTTTTGTTTTTTTGCGGGTTTTTTTTTCCCCATCTTACTGCTCATACCTATAACTTGCACTTACACAGCTGTGGGTGTGAGTCACCGTGCGGTCTTCCCTGCTCGCGTGCTGTATTTTTTAAGTAAATTCTCCAGCTCTCAGCTCTTCTGCTCTCTTAACAGCATATAAACACATGATTAACATGACCTGTGTTGACCTGACCAGCTGACCCTGTTGCCTGAGGTACAGAGGTTAGAGAGGGGGAGGTTAAACAGAGGCATGGAGTGAGAAGGATGTTTCACTGAGAGCTCAGGCGAGAGGTCAGATTAGGCTAGATCTGCCGGGTCACGCAAAGACCAGCTTGACTCACTCCACTTGACTAATGCAGTAAATAAAGGCCCAGATTTCTGCAGCCGTGCATAAACCATCACGCTACTCTGAGAATGGCTCATCAGCCCCTGCACTCATGCACCAGCTCGCATGCTACAGTTCAGCGACACACAAGGGATACGTCGTGATGTGTGTGTGTGTGTGTGTGTGTGTGTGTCCTGAAGACAGCCCAGTATCAAAGCTTTAAGGCTATCTGTGCAGTATGAAGTCAATATGGGCCGGATGTCACGGGCAAGGACGGCGGGCCAGCGTCTGTTGGCAGGAGCTGTCAGGAGTGTTTACTGTTACATGATGTTGAGTGAGGACGAGAGTCAAGTGCTAAGGCAAAACATCAATATCTTCCTCTGAAGCATGCAGGGGTGAAATCAAGTGTGTGTGGTGGGTGTGTGCCTGTGTGTGTGTAAGTGTGTGTGTGTGTGTGTGTGTGTGTGTGTGTGTGTGTGTGTGTGTGTGTGTGTGTGTGTGTGTGTGTGTGAATACATATGCATATGTAAGTGTGTGTGTGTGTGTGTGTGTGTGTGTGTTACTACACATACAAGTGCATAAATAAGTGGGGAATGTGTGTCTATGTATACATGTGCATATGTAAGTGTGTGCGTGTGTGTGAGAGAGAGAGAGAGAGAGAGAGATGCATGTGTATGTCAAAAGTGTGAGTGCTGAAATATGACTGTGTGTGCATTTGTGGAAATGAATTGGTGTTTGGAGTGCGTGTGTGTGTGTGTGGGAAACAGCACGTATTGGGTGCTGTGCCAGAATGGAGATGTAATTGTTTAGACAACACCAATGCCATTGTGAGTGGCAAGCGTGAGCTGAAGTGTTAGGCTGTCAGTAAGAGTTGGTCAGTGATCTGAATCACTGTGGAGTAGTGATGCTTTTCTCTTCCCCTCATGTCTCTCATGTCGTGGCGTACCGTCAGAGCGTCCAAACTCTTCACTAAACCCCCACTCAGCTTTCATGTCTCTTCCATGCCAGAGTTTTTGGCTTATTTCTTATTCATGCATGGAGACTGATTTGTTTATTGAAATCATGGAGTGTTCTTACAATAGGTTATGGCATGTCTCTGTTTTTCTCTGGCCAACTGTAGACTTATGTTGTTTACTTGAGCACTGTCTGAGACAACTGTTGTG
Source organism: Chanos chanos (assembly GCF_902362185.1). Lineage (NCBI taxonomy): Eukaryota > Metazoa > Chordata > Actinopteri > Gonorynchiformes > Chanidae > Chanos > Chanos chanos. The sequence continues at coordinate 33,333,340 of NC_044497.1, forward strand.
TTAGCTCTGGCGTATTTCTTCTCAAGAATTTCAACCATGTATATATCATTCTCATCGTTTCTTTTAGTGTCTGTTATTAGCGTTCTTATTCCTCTCCATTTTAACACCCCCCCTCCCATCATCTTCTGTCTCCTCCGCCTGTTTTGTTGCGAGAGGCAGGGGAGCGTGCCGATCTCATATTAATGTCCTGACTTTGTTTGATATTCTGAATACGCTGCCACTCTCTGGGTGAAGGAGGTGAGGTTCACAGCAGCGGTGGAGATGACTGTAGCAGTAAAACATTAAGTCCAGGGCATTAATTCTAGCTTTGGATGGAGTGGCTCTTGAACAGTGTTGGGTTTAGTCAGTGCTGAAGGGATGTGACCTCAAGTAAAGCCCCCTCTCCTCTCCTGAAAATCACACTCATCACCTCAGTATTGGCTGACAAAATGTCACTGAAACTGAAAAAAAACCCCCCAAAAAACGCAGCTTTCTCATGTTAAGATCCTAGTATTTTGTCGGAGGTTCGTGTCGAGGTTTTTCGCATGATAAAAAACAGAATTCTCTGCTTATTTAGATAAAATATGAGGCCTCTCTGTCTCTGACGTGGTGTGGGGTAATAGCAGAACTCTATGGTGCAGGGAAGAGTAGTTTGAAAAGTACTGGTGTTTGGGGCGGCGGGGAGGGAGGGGGCGGGTGTTGGCTTGGCTGGGGGCTGTGCAGCGGCTGACGACTGTGTCTCCTCTCTCCTGGCAGTTCATGGCATCAAGTGGACTTGCAGCAATGGGAACAGCAGCTCTGGCTTCTCTGTGGAGCAGCTGGTACAGCAGATACTGGACAGCCACCAGACCAAGCCACCTCCCCGGACTCACAACTGCCTCTGCACAGGCACACTGGGTAAGGGACAGAGAGCTGAAGGGAGAAACAGACAGTCAGAGGGGAAAAAGAGATGCAGACAGACAAAGGGAAGGGACTGGAAAGAAAGAAGGAGCTATATAGCGAATATGTGGCACATTTCAGGGCCATTGTTCGTAGGACACGATACAGGTGCCACTACTTCTGTGGCTCTAGGACTCACTGCTTGCTCCCGGATCAGGGCCCAGAGGACGGAACAAGTATTTATAAAACAAAGGAAGAGACAACCGCACTGGGACAAGGACAGGTCTTGTTCATAACAGGCTAGTGTGCTAAGTTTGTAACAATAGGTCTGTGTCTGAACATACCCTGAGGTGGAATTGCATATAAGAGATGAGGGGATTGTAATGTGTGTTGTTCTGACCAGATACAACTTGTCACAAATACACTATGCAATAAAACAAAGAACAAGTATTTCAGAGTTCCTTTAGCACAAAATCTATTCTGTTTACAGATGGGTATCTCCTCTCAAGTAAACTGGACTGTACACTTTGAATAGATGAAAAACAGGGAAAATGATTTGTGTATGTAGCATGTTCGTTTGTTCACAGCTGGTCATGGGGCTGCATATGCACTGATGTAGCAAATCTGAGATGAATATTATAAATAGCAGTGCTTTTTCCAGAACTTCTGGTTTCGCCTGTTAATTGAATAATGTTTGAAAAGGAATATTTAAGTCACTGAAAAACTCTAGATCTGAAGTCTAAAGATTAGAGAGAACTATCAGACTGTTTCATTTCCTTTAACATTATGAGCTTCGGATATAATAAGAAATCTATTTCAATTTCCACTGAATTAGCAGCTGAAAGCATTTAGTCTACCCCTAGTGTGAACTTAATTCATTTTCATACTGTTAATTATTACAAGCATTATGATTTTTCTCTTCTGTTGAGTATGATTACATTGAGGAGAAATGTTTGTAAACAAATTTGCAAAAAAAAAACCCCACTTTATTAAATATGTAATGAAAATGAAATTAAATGATGCTTAATTTGTTGTTCATATAACGATGCTTGCTTGCTTGGTAGTGTATTCACTGGCTCTAGATATCACTGGCTCTGCCCTTCGACTTACTCTTAAACCTCTCTCTGCATGTTAGGTGCTGGGAGCAGTGTGCATCATAAGTGTAACAGCGCCAAACACCGCATCATCTCTCCCAAGGTCGACCCACGCTCTGGTGGCTACAGCAGTGCCCACTCTGAGCTGCAGAATAACGATGTGTCTGAGGGAAAGACGGAACACAGCCACACGAGCAGCAAGGCCAGCGGAGGAGGTGGCAGCGCCAGGGAAAAACGCAACGGTAAAGTGCCCAAACCAGTCCTGCTGCACCAGAACAGCACTGAGGTTTCCTCTACCAACCAGGTGGAAGTGCCTGATACCACCCAGAACTCTCCCGTGTCCATCAGCAGTGGGTTGAACTCTGACCCCGATATGGCCGACAGCCCTGCTGTGACGGGAATGGGCCACGTGGCTTCGGTTATGAGCAGTCTGTCTCAAAGCGTCTTCATGTCGGAAGTCACAGGCGACCCCGTCTACAGCATGTCCCCCACTGGAGGTCCCAACAGCCACATTATGGGCCCAGAAGCCACCTCCCATGGCCTGGTCTTAGCTGTCACTGCTGACACTCACAAGTTCGCCTTTCCTGGTGGTGGGGGTGCAGATGGCAGTGGTCCAGGTGGGTCAGAGGGTCTTTCCATGTTGTCTACAGCCGGGGTGTCTGAGGAACTGGTTCTTTCCAGCAGCTTGGATTCTGGGGGCATTAAGCTCCCTGAGACCACCATGAACTTTGATCCAGACTGCTTTCTTAACAATCCCAAGCAGGGTCAGACATATGGCGGCAGCGCACTGAAGGTAGAGAACTCCTCAAGCACTTCCTCCTCCTCTGCTACCACTGGTAGCACTAATGGCAACCTCCAGCGTTCACCCTCCATGTCTGACAACAGTTATGGCTTCAGCTCTAGCCTGATTAAGAACATCAAAACAGAGGACACCTCCTTTGAGCAGCAGCTGGCCAAGGAGGCAGGCTACCAGGTCGGGCCAGTAGGGAGCTGTGGGAACAGTGTGTCTGGTTCTGGTGGTTCTGGCTCCCAGAATTCGCTCACTCTTACTCCTGCTGGCTCTCTCCTGCCCTCTGGAGGGGGTCTTAGTCCAAGCACCACACTGGAGCAGATGGACTTCAGTGCCATTGACGCCAAACAGGACTATTCCTCCGGCGCTGCATCTGTTGGTTATAACCAGGCCATGTCCAGCCCACACCTGACCCACCAGAACCGTTCTCCCAGCTTCTTCCTCCAGGACACTCCACAGTCCAGCCAGTCTCAGCAAGGCAGGCAGAACTCCAGCCAGCACAATTCCCACGATGGGGCTTACATGGGCCTGCAAGTGGTTAAGAGTGATTCTCCAGGCAGCAATGGTCACCTCCCCCACCACCACTCTCATCAGAGCCAGCACAGAGCAAACTGCAATGGTGGCTCTCCCACCGAAGGGCCCGGGCAAGCGGGATCTCTGCAACTGCTCCAGTATCAAGGCGGCTTTCCCAGCTTGGGGCCTGAACACGAGGAGGTTGTTGGCCTGGAACAGTCTGCAAGCGCAGGCTCTGGCCAAGCCAGGGTTTCGGAGAACGGAGCCGACAGCCTCCTAAAAGCTGGAGATCATTTACAAGCCTGTGGAGGGAGCAGTGCGGAGGGAGGAGGCACAGAGCATTACCTTCAGCAGAACACTGACAACGCAGGAGGAGGAGACCCTGTGGCACTGAGGAACGGCGGTGGCACCACTAGTTCTAACAGCACCACCCAGCAGCAGTTGCAACCCCTGCTTCAAGGAGCCGGCCTTGTACAGGGGCTCTACAATACGGTGGCAGCCCACCAGGGTCTGAGCGGACAGGGTGCCAGCAACACAGGCGGAAGTGCTATGGAGATCAACCTGGATCACTTTGACATCTCCTTTGGTAACCAGTTCTCTGATCTTATCAATGACTTCATCTCTGTGGATGGAGGAGCAACAACAGTGGGGCCTGGTGGTACTCTCTACACCCATCAGCTTGTAGCTCCACCTGGATCAGATGGGCAGACAGCCTCTGGTGGAAACCAGCAGCAGGATCAGGAGGATGGGGGAAACAGGGCAGCAGGATACAGCCCATCAGAGCTCTGTCTCCAGCCCTGCTGCAGTCCCCAGTCCCTGGGGACTGGGGCGAATGGTAGCGGAGCCTCAGGAGAGGCAGGCTCACTGGCTTACATGCATGTAGCTGAGGTGGTGTCTGCAGCAGTGGCCCAGGGTGCTCTGGGAATGCTGCAGGCCACTGGGCGTCTGTTCATGGTTACTGACTACTCACCAGAGTGGTCCTATCCTGAGGTGGGTCTATCTTCATGTTGACTATAGTCAGAACAAAACTGACATTAGAGGAGGAAACTAAGTGGGTGAACGAATTAGTCTTATTATTGTAGTAGTTCTCAGTACAATGTGACAATGTTCAGCAATAAAGACACTACCAGAGTAATATCACTGTACGTAAAAGCAGCGGTGCAGTGTTTTCACAGCTGAAGTTATGAAAATGCATAGCTTACTTTTGTATTGTTGGCTCTCTGTAATATTATTTTTCCCTGAATAAAAATAAGGGAAATTATTAAGATCAACTGATTTCTCACTTGAAGTTCCATTTTTGCCCCACTGGATGGCACCTTTGCTCCTACAGATTTCAGACACTGAATGAGTATTGCGACCACACTTTTGTCCACAAGATGGCAGAAACATTACATTCTGTGTAATTAAGTGTGAACACCATGGTTCCCTGCTCTTTCTTCTTCTTCTTCTTCTTCTTCTTCTTCTTCTTCTTCTTCTTCTTCTTCTTCTCATATTGTAATGACATGGTTATTCTGTACCCTGAATTTGAATTGTTTTTAAACAACTGAAGATTTCCCAAAAATATTTTGCTAGAATGATATGACAACAGTAAGTGGTTGTTTTTAACCAGCCTTGTGCGTGTATGTGTTTCAGGGAGGCGTAAAGGTATTAATCACAGGGCCGTGGCAGGAGGCCAGCAGTAACTATAGCTGCCTGTTTGATCAGATCTCTGTTCCTGCCTCACTTATCCAGCCTGGAGTCCTGCGCTGCTATTGCCCAGGTAACACCATCCAGCTCATTTCTCCCATTTCCACAATACTGTCACATCTCTGCTATTTACAGGCCTTGACTGAATATGTCTGTCAGTAGTTTGAATGACTATTTACATGCTGATTTCTGTTTAGAAAATGTTTTTTTGCACATAAGACTACCAGTTAACTTTACTGCATTGTAAATATTTCAGCTTCAGTTAGCACTCACTCCATAGCCAACCAGAGGCACATCAGTTAAATAATTGCTTTCTTCACTCTCTCTCTCTTCTCTCTCTCTCTCTCTCTCACACACACACACACACACACTGTCAGCTCATGACACAGGGCTGGTAACCCTACAGGTGGCAGCCAGTAATCAGATCATCTCTAACTCTGTGGTGTTTGAGTATAAGGCCCGTGCTTTGCCCTCTCTGCCATCCTCTCAGCATGACTGGCTCTCTCTCGATGGTAAGTTCTTGTCCTCACTTCCCCCAATCCCAGCAACAAGCTCGGCCATGTCAGCACTGACTCACTCTGGATTCTGATTATTTCACCATGACTAATGTGGAGACAGGACACTGATAGTCATTCCATATATACAGTGGCACATAGGTGGTAATGATAAGTCATCATAAAAAAAAGAAGATACATTGTAAGGTAGGCAGTCTTAGCCACCTTTATATACGTAATAAAACTGTGACTGGTTCAATCTGACTTGGCCTGGCTGGGTCCTTCAGTCATATATTGGCTGATTCACTGCAGCTTTTCCATCTGAGTCAATTTGAGTCAGTTTTCATTTTCTTTAGTGGGCATTAACATTGTGGCTGGTTAAAAATTTCACTATGGCACTTCGTTCCAAACAAACTGGAATACCTAAGCCCGAGGCTTTTCTCATTAACCTAAATTAAAGTTAATGGGAGAGGTGAACTGAGATTAAAAGGTGTTATTTGAGAAAGTTTTTTTGTTTGTGTCTTGACTGACCACTAGAGGGCATGTGTGTTACATGTTCACTTGTAGTCTAAGCTATTGCCCAGGTCTCGCCAGTGGAAACTCACATTAAATGCCCCCTGTTTACAGCTACTTTGAGAATATAAAGAAGTAAACTCCAAGGGCATTGTGTGAAGAAAATTAAACAAAGTTTGTTCTTAGAATTAAAGGCTTATTTTACTCTCTCTGAGGAAGATTTGCTCGTAAAAAATCTCATTGATTGAGGGGCTTAAGAATGTTCTTACGCGAGCTTCGATGGTCTTTGTTGCTTACTTTTGTCTGAGGAGTGAAGTTGTAAAGTGTGTTTTGTGCAGAAGGCAAGGGGGCAACTTCAGGGCCAAAGTCAGAAGAGAGATTTTTCCTGCCCTGCATTTGCATTTATATAACATACCTGCAGCAATGCAATTCAGGGCTGATTGTTTCCTAACACAGCAAGCTATGCATCTGTGCACTGCAAAGCTCTGCAGGTAGTTACTCATTTGGGTATAGAATATTTGGATTCTGATAAAGCATGGGAAACTTATGCATCAACATGTTTTTATTCATTCGTACTGTGTGCACATGTAAAATTTACATCCATTTTAACATAGTATAACATTAGCCTACTTGAATAACCGAAGCATATTCATGTGGAACTACTGTTGATAAACAGGTCGAAAGATTGATACTGTGTGATATTTGAATTTTCTGGTAAAAACTTGGGTTGCATTTCTGGGTTGCATTTGTTTACTTAAGAAATAAACTTTGTCTGTAGTTTAACAAGTTAATGAAAATAAGAGATCTGGTTACAGATGAAGGCTCAGCAAAGTTACTGTGCTGTCTTTTTTCATATTTGTAATGCTGCATTCACAGACAGGCAGCGTCAGGCAGAGATACTCACATTGACTAGTCTGTGTGTATGCTGACTCCAGTCAGGGCTTATGGTCAGATCATCCCATGCCTGTGTGAGATTTACCCTCTAAAGCTGGTAAATGCCTCAGTGTTTCACAGCCTGGCATGATAAGGCTGTGGTCTCAAATAGCTTATGAAAATATTGGAACATATGGAGAATGTGACAAGTCGGTCCGTTTGACGTCCATGTGTGTAATCTGCTTGCCGCGATCACCTGATAGGGGTTTTAGAGGAGACTGACAGTCCCAGCTAAGAGTCTGGACAGTGAAGAGATCATGTGAGTCAGAGCAGAGTTGTAGAATGTGCACCAAGGCGGATGTCTGCTGTACCATACAGCAAGGGATACGGGATCCGTCAAGAAAAACAGATGACCACTCAGAACAGTAAGAGACACATTGGCATGAGATGCCCATTCTCAAACACTAACTCATACATACATCCTCTAACTGTGGAGGGCTGGATATGGTCTCATGGATCTACCAGGATGAGCCATAGTTTAATGTATTGAAACTACACTGGGAGAGTGTTTAAGCGGGAGCACAGCTATAATTTATGTGCTTTTGAACTCGTTGGCCTCTTAGTCTAGTGTTAGTTTTAGCTGGGGAGGAGGGGAGTGCTTGTGACGGTGTTTGTCTGTGGGGGTTGGTGCCGGGTGGGGGGGGGGGTGTTACTGCAGTGTACATTGATGGAATAAACTAGGGCATTGCTGAGGAGCTCAGTAAAGGGACAGCTGCAATGCAGAAAGCCCTTGAGGGAGAAGGAGTCCATTCACAGAGCTATTTGACCAGTCCATTCACACTAAACATAGTTTAATGAGTGTGATGCACTCAGTGCACTTACCTCATACTGTAAGCACTAAACATTCTTTGTCTGTGTCCCCAACATGCGATACAGCACTTCTGTGCACTTAATCATATATTTTGCTCCAACCTGTACTGGACAGTCAATTTATCATATTGGTCCAAGTAAAACTGTAATTTTATGACATTTTTACCTCATCGTAGTTGTGTGTACTTACCGATTAAGTAACTTAGACAGTTTCTTTTCATTCATTTCTCATTTTTTGTTGAAGATGTTACAAATATTGCTCTACAATAACACTTATTTTCTGTTTTGAACATAGTTAGTCCTCAACAGTACTAATCATATGCATCACATTAATATTTGAACACAAAATATGTTTGACCTGAAGTTTCACTTGAAGTGATGAATGAGAATGGAAGGGAATGGGGTCACTATTGATGTTGGATGTCTCTGGAAAAACCTGTGTTTTGGCACCGGTCTTGTATATGTGTTGTGAACAATGAAGCTGTCTCAGTCATTCTTCAGCACAAATCAGTTAAGAGGTATAACCGCTTAAACGACCCATTGTCTTAACATGGCAAAAAAATTAATGGAATAAGTGTTTCCAAAGAGAAACAAATATGTTTATAACATATCACATATGTCCGTGTCTTTCCCAAGCCAAGATTATTAGAATTTGCCTGAAAACGGATCACTCCTCTTTATGAAAACTGTCTGCTTTATGGAATATTAGACCGTCATAGACCTGTTTTGGTTTAATCCACAAGGTGTGGGTAATCTCTAAAGTGCACATTATCAAACTAGGCATGACAAGGCCACCGAAACCTGTCGCCGTCAAGTAAATGGAGTTAGGCTACAAAGACAACGCGTATGAATGAAATAGTGCACTTGAGATGGAGCCCATTCACAAATTTTCCAATCAAATATGGCTCCTAACACCACCTTTCCAGCTGTTGTAGCGCGTGACGGTTACTCCACTGCACCTAATACTTGAGTCCCATCAGTACCGAGCTTGAGTTACCGGATTTAATTTTTACGACCACGTTGCTGAATAATACGATGTATAATGACTCCGATACAGACTTTTGTTGTGCGACTGTAACATCTAGGTTCCGTTTTTTCTGTTGCGATCGCTGTCGTTTTGCCCGGGAGTGTGCTATGATGTGCTAATGGCACAGCTGCCTGCCTTGATTTGTCATAATGCAGAATGGGGGAGGGGGCGGTTTGTTCTCTGCAGCATTGCAGGTACGGAGCTACGAGCAGGGCAGTAGTAACAGTATTGCCACTGAATATAGCCATTATCAGCACATCGTCTGCATACCTGCTAAATCCGACCAATGACAGCTCGTGTGAAAAAATCACGGCGCACCTTTCTTGTAATATACTGGGCTAAGTCCAAGATCCTCGCGACATTAACTCCACTGTTTCCTTATATTTCCGAACATCGTGAGTAGCGCTCTCCAGGTCAATATCGACAAACAGTTTGTGCCAGCTTCAAGTGGCTGTTGAGGTGTTCAAGAAACAAACGGTCATTTTTATCAAATGAAAAACCCACCTCATTATTTCCGTTTGATCCCCTCTTATTATGAAAGAAGATGCGAAACATTAATAGTAATGAGACCGCCACGGGGGCGCGAGCTTTTAAAGACATGTCGGCTGGTGGAAGAAAATCTAGGGCGTCTGTTTACCTGCGGCACGTGCGCACCGCCGTCTACTCATGGGAAGATTTTTCCTTTTACTGCAGGCTAGTAGGGGGTACAGTGGTAGAGTGGGAGGGGGAAGCGGAGATGTGGAGAGAAGGGGAGGGGGCTCTGATAGTACGAGAAGTGAGCGGGCTTTAGATTTCTCTCGTCTCCTTCACGTCGTCTCTCCACTTTGTTCCATTGTTGGTGAAAATCGTTAGGAGTGTCCCATTGTCTGAAGGATATTTCATATTGTGTGTGATCATCAAATGTTAAGAGATTCTAGGGGGACTGCATTGTTGAGAGACGACAGTTGGGACATTGGTCAGGATGCCGATGAATGACATCTGCTTTTCCTAAAGACAAGGGGGACTGTTTGCTTTGCAGGGGAACTCTACCCATGGACAATGAAATAGAAGGTTGGACACGTTTAAATAAACCTTGTGTCTATGTGTGTGATTTGTCTGTGATTGTGGAATAAGTTACGTATTATTACTACAAACCTGAGGTCTCGTGCAACTGCGATGGACAAGTTCTCGTATGCAGTTCAGCGAATAGTGCTGTAGAAACGGTTCTTGTTGAAACAGTTTGGGTCTCCCGTCCCTCACATTGTAAAGTTTCATACAGATTTTCCTCTGGTTTTGTGGGGTAAACTGAGATCACTTGTGTTAATTCCTGGAATTGATAGTCTATTTAAAGCACATTATTCATTCGTGTTAACGGAATTCACTCTCTCCTCTCAAAATTCACAGAGACTCTCGTAGATGCCCCCAAATACAAGGAGCTTTCATACGAGGACAATTTGACACTGATACATTAAAGTATTTGTGAAAGACTTGCTCTGATGTCGCAGTTTTACGGTAGACTGGAATAGATATTATATAGCACCGACACAATTCTTCTCTAATCTTTCTTCGCTTAACCCGACAGCCTCCAAAGTAAGAATTTTACTCCACTTTTTATGAGTTGATTTTACGATGTGTCGACCACAACGTGGAATGCAAACCGAGAGTTGCAAAGTTAGAGTTTAAATAATTTCAGGCTAGCGACACTCATTGTTTCCAGGACTGTATCTGAAAACATGCGTTTACCATGCGTTTACTATGTAGACACTTTGTGAAGTTTTATACGAAGTGCTGAAGACTGCTCATTTTTACCGATGGTGTGGCATTTCAGTTATGTATTTGAATTTTGGTAGTTACCATCGGTTGGTGTCGTAGATTAGTCGTGTTTTCAAACTGACAGAGAGCATGTTTTTCCAAAGTCGCTGTTTTCAGAACCTCGGACAGCGATACCACTCTTGCATATTTTGGCACCAAGGCTACTTTGGCCTTGTATTTATGCCGGTACCAATGAAATAGTTCGCTATTCTACAACCTGTTGATGCTTAAATTTGTTTTGTGTTAAAGCTCAGACCCACTGAACACATATAGGTATCTCGCGTTCGCACGTTTATTTTTTTTCAGGTATTAATAACAATTATCATGTACACACCACCACATCACTTTGCGCTAAGTGGGCTAAGTCTGGGCTACGAGCTTATCCAACCTGTCTCTGGCTGCACTTCAACCGGACGAATTGATTTGTAATTTTTCAGGTAGTCTAGCCAACCTACGTTTGTTTCTGTGCAGACTTGAGACTTAAGTTTTCAAATTTTGTTATTAGGGCTTTTTGTTTGGTTGGTTGTTTTTTTGTTGTTGTTGTTTTTTTTTTTATCTTTGGTTTCTTTATGTTTTATAAGTTTGCATAATAGGTGTTCTACGTAATCAAAGCACCATATTTCAGACAGAGCAATGAACTGTAAGTAGTTACCTGAGATTGCATGGCCCTCAGGTCAGAGTCTTTAAAAATAGAAACTTGTGGTAAGGAGAGAGAGAGAGAGAGAGACTTCAGGGGAAAAGGCTCATTTCAAGTCATCATTATAGTTTCCAAAGCAAATTAAAGTGGACTGAAATCCATTACAGTGTTGCTGAGTTCTCCAAAGTTTTACCTTTAAGTACAGAATCCAGAACTTGCCCATTACCCATCATGGCAAAACATTTGAGAACAGAGTGTCTACCAGTTATAAAACAGCTAATTTTGTCCAGGTAATTTCTATTGTATACACAGGCCTTGCCTTTAATGCATTTCTTTCTCCGTAAGAGGGTCAGTTGAGTCTTTAAAAGAAAACATTAATTGTAGTGTTAGACATGATATTTTTTACAAACTTATTTTACTGGTAACTCTCTTTGATTTGAAATTTTGGCTTACCTATATGTAGTCAGAGCTTCCAACAAAACTTTCCACAAATGTCACATCAGTAGAAGACTAATACTCCCCTCTGTCAAACAGCATAAAAATGGCCTTTCCACAATGAGTCAGTATGGAGTACTTTCCATTTAGGTATCTAACATTAGATACCTCAGTGGTCTAATAGTACATTTTAATTAGTACATGTATCATTCAGGATAATCAGAGTAGTAAATTTTACATTGTAAGCTACATGCAAAAACTGATTAAAAATTTGTTAAAGTTTGATTGACATTACTGTGTTCCATGTGAATTCTAGTTAATTATTCAAGAGCCTGGCAAGCCAGTGAAAGCACAGAGGGCAAATATGAAATTGAAAGGTAAATGACAAGAGATTAACTGATTCAAGAGTTATAGTAGATGGCGTGAGAAAAATACGTCTCATCTACTCATGTCTCATCTAAGCCAATCTGCTTATGTGAAGAATGACTTTAATGGATATTTTAAAATTAATACATTATAATCATTTAGATTCATCCACTTTATTTTAATATGTTACCATCACTGATGCACAAGGTGTCTGCAGAATTTACTCAGAAACCAGTTTGGAAATACACCTTCACAGTATATTACGTTTGTTTTGTGTGGAATATTTGCCTGGCCTGTTGTTGCTCTCCCATGTAGGTAGTGTGTGCACAGGTATACATCATTTTATTAGTGATGTAACAAGGCCATGTGTAAAAGGCTGGATGCAACAGTTTATCCCAGAGAGGGCCAGTCTTGGCTTCATCTGATTTATCGCCAGGCTTTACATGGGAGAGTTCACCCAAATACAGAGGAAATGAAAAGCAGGAGAAATTCAGTTTGGATCCGGGAAAGCAGAATGGATCATGACTTTAACAATTTTCACCTGTCTTTATGATACAAATGCACATCCTTTCTGTGGGATGATTTAATGGAATGTGTCATACTATTGATCAAGCCTCTCTGGTGGATTATTGATTCACCAGAAAGCACAATTATTAACCCAGTCCAAAAGCACAATTTGAGTTGTTACTTTTTTGGCTTGAGTTTCACCTGTCATTTAGATTGTTAACCTTCCTTTGCCTTCTTCCTTTGACTAGTGCATAACCCTTTGCTTCATACAGAATGTCTGCTTGCAGTATTAAAATGCCAGTAGACCTGTTTTCTGTTGCTTTGACTCTGTTTTCCATTAGCTGTTTGGTTGAGAAGTGTTAATAATTCTGTATTTGTAATAGTATTACTTCTGTGATGGATGTGTACAGCACCTGTCTTGTCTCTTAAATGATTATGTGAGTGCCATCAAACAGCTGAGAGCTCTGCACCGTGATGTCCGTTGTTTGTGCTGCTGCTCCTGTTGGCTCTAATAGCTAGTGCTCCTTAGAGTCCCTCCTCTCTGTATTGTCTGCCGGCAGGGCTGGCGTGTGAAACTTGCAACTGATATGCTTCCCAAGTCACGACTCTGCCCTGGAAATGTTTTTCTCCTGCCTCCAGAGAAGCAGAGCTTCCCAAGAGGTCACAAACATGTTATCCTGACCTTGCCTGTAAATCGCACAAAGCTACAACTGGACTGTGTGTTCATGAATAAACATTTGTTGTATGAAGTGAATTCCCTTCACATTACATGTTGTGTTAATGTCAGCTATTTGTATAATGAAGCATCTGGAAAATTTTTAAAGACTGCCTACTGTAACTGCATGAAGGAAAACAATGAAACATGTGCATGGTGCAGCAGATGTTTGCAGCTGTTTCAGTTTTGGCTTTGGGCTTTTTTTTAAAGTCTAGACTAGTCTGGGCATCAGAGAGACTTGTTCTGTTGTAATGGTATTTGTTCTGGAACAGGACAGGTTGTTGAAGTCCAGCTGTTTGAATGCTAGCACCAACAGGGATACCAGCAGAGTAGTTAATGTGTATGTGAGTTCGTGAATGCAAGTTTATTTGGTTTAATCTGGGCCACATTTGTTCTTTCTCTCTTCAGACAGTTTGCATTGTCATTTACGCAACACAGTCACTTCACAGAGATATGAATATTTCACTTGTGTCATTGACTAGATCTTTTAGAATGTGATTAAAACATTCATTTATTTGCATCAATGCAGTAGAATAACTGGGCTTGGACTCTCCTTAGACTGTGCTGTCAGACAAAGCTAAGGCAGAAGCTAAGGAGAACTGAAAACACAATCAATATTGACACCTCTGTTCATGGTGACCCAGCAGTGAGACATGGCAGATTTTTCTATGTTTTGTATTCCATTTTATAAATGGTGTTCACTCTCAGAAGACCCATTGTGTCTTAAGATAAAGCACATGATTGCACGTTCGTCAGAAAGTATGTGTTGTGTCGTGGCTAAATGGGAAGAGCACATCTGAAGCTCCTCATATTGATCCCTGGCCTTCAGACACTTACTGCTCAGGGAGTCTGATTTAACAAGACATTCAGCAAAATAAGTGAAGTTACAGTCACATTAATGATGGACTGTGGCTGCTTCAGCTAAAAAGCCAGTCCCATAACAAGTCCAGTGAGACAGGACCCAACTGGTAATGTGAGTTGGGGGGGGGGGGGGGGGGGTACTTGACTGGTAATGTGAGTTTAGTGGGGGGGGGGGGGCATAGGTCCTTGTTTGAATACCAGAATGGGTGCAGATGGTCTGGCCAGCTGTGGAAGTCTCAGCCAAAAGTCTGTAGCTTCCTCCCATGAACTTCCACTAAATACCAGCCCATGTCAAAGAAGCAGAGCTAAACACAGGGGAAGGACTTGCACCATACCATTAGCCTGGAGACCCCCCCCCCCCCATTACCTCTGATCACCACTATCAACTACTTCATGGCCAAGGATGGGGCAGCATGAAGTTTGAATTAGTAGCTCATTCTGATAGGTGGACAGGAATTATATAATTATGCTTGCCATATTGGTTCATTTTTACTCTCTGATTGGTTGTTTATGCCAGGTTTATGGTTCTTATTCATGGTGTAGTCACTCACTAGTTTCCTATTTCAGTGATTGGTGTCTGCTTAGAGTATATGTGCCTATGCCTCGGAACCACAGTTTTTCTTTCTTTGACATGGATATAGGTGTAATGAACAGGTCAACTTACACTTTAACACTAGTATTTAACCAGAAAAGTTTGTAAGTGAAATCGAACATTTCTCATCAACTACTTAATAGATGAAGCAACGAAAGTGGTTTGTGAAAGCCAGATGTGTTTTAAACATTTTAAGGGGTGAAACCAACTATATGACATTCTCCATGCTCGCTCTGAGCAGTGGACACTGAGGAATGTAGTGATGGTTACACATTACAGTGTAGGACATAGCCATTTAATGTTTATGCAATTAAAGCAGCTCTTGCGAAGGCCAATCAGACTTTTTAAGGATGAGAAATTTATTGGGGTCTTTCTTCACATTATGGTATGTGTGCATGCACCATCGGAGAGACAGATTTTTAAAGAGGTCAGCCTGTCTCATCTCTCTGTTGTCTCCTTCTCTCTTCTCTCCGTACCTCTAAATAGACACAAACAAACAGTGGCCAAAGCTCCCTGAGGTTTTGCATTCACTGATTCTTCCTCACTAACATCTGGACAAAAATAACCATCAGATTAACCTCTTTTGTGACCGAACAGCAGACTTCATCTCAGATCCTCTCTGTTGAATTTTCTCTGACATTAATATGAATGTGGTGAGCTAGCAGAGGACCTGACTCATATGACTCAGTGAGCAGTGGAGTTATGGAGCTGATCTTGCCTCTCAGAGGGAGAGCAGCAGATGGTGAGGGCTTCTTGTCAAGGAGTGTGAGACTGTGGTGACATGGCACATCAGATCAGATCAACAGAGACAGAGGAGAATCTCAGGAGATGAACAAGATGGTGACGGAGTGTCATCGGTGAGCAGCGTGCAAAACCCAAGAGAACAGTGTTTGAGAGATAGTATGAAACCTGAGTCTGCATGAACTTTCCTGAGCACTCTTAACAATATACAATTAGACATAGGACGTACTAAATCTAGTGAAGCATTCACCTCATTCCTCTTTCAGATGTGTTTAACCTTTCATTGGTTTCACAGGTTCAGCTTTAACTTTGTGATGACAGTGTTTGTTTGTTTGTTTGTTTGTTTCTTGTATTATCTGCACGTAAATAATACCTGCCTAAAATGAGCTCAGCTGATTCACACATAAAGTCTTTTGATTGCTAGTTGAGCACACTGTATATCCCTTAATCTAAGCGTTGCAGCTCTCGGCATCTGCTAATTATCACATGAATAGTAAAGGGAGATGGGAAAGTGTTTTCGATGTAGGATAGTTGTCTCGTCTCTGATTGGTGGGGGACCTCCCTTTCTCTGCCCCCTTTTCTCGTAGCCCCTCCTCCTCTCTCAGCCCCTCTGCAGTGTACGTGTGTGGCATTCTGAGTGCGCACAGCAGCAGGTGGAGATGACATCATCTGCACTGCAGCAGACTGCAGCATAGGGGGCTGAATGAAGACATGTCAGGCCGCTGCTTAGAGCTCCCACTTACTGTCTCTCTCACACTCTGCATGGGTGCAGCTCGAACCCTAAACCGAGTCAGACCGTAGCCTGCTGACCCAGCATCCTTCACTGACACACACACGCCGTCTCTCATGTCCCCGAGGCACCCACGCGCTGCTGATGATGGATGTTATGGTTCCTGTTGATGGTTCGCACTGGTAATATGAAGCAGAGATGGACTTGGTCTCAGAGGGTTGTCACAGTATGTGTGAGAAGAGACGGATTGAGCTGGGGCTTGTTGACTCGGTGTCTTTTGCCGGTGTAGTTTTGTAACTGTGTAGTCGGGATAGAAATCTGTCAGGTTTAATTGAAATGACTGATCGTACCTCGGAAGTGATTGCTGCAGTTTGCCGGTCGTGCACTTGAGTGAGCTGTTGAAAAATGACAGTTTACATGGCCTCTAGATCATGAATTTCAGCACACAGCTATTATCACCAGGCAATAGGGCACGTGCACACACACGAACAATAACACACACGCAAACACACAAAGCACCGCAGCACTGGACTCTTACACTCTCATACATACCTAAAGTTCTTCTGCACAAAGCTTTTCATCAGGTCTTACAAGTATTACAAGATGGACTTTGATCTTCAGATAATGTGCAGAAGTCAGAAGAGATGCCAGTGTCAGTGTGAAAACAATAGACTCTGCTTGCACTGATGGCTACTGTGGGCTTGGCTGTTGTTTTTTCTGGGGTTTTTTTGTATCTGTCTTTTTTTCCCCCATGCTGCCTCCAACATTTTGCATTGCGTCGTGCACCCACCTCTCTCCATTCATCAGTAAGATGATGCTGTGGGAGCTGTGCACAGGCATTTTCCTGTCGCTTAGTTACCGCTCAGCAGCAGCAGGTTGCCACAGAAACAGGCTCTTGGCAGCACCTAAATGAGAGATGTTAATGCAGTACTGTGCAGTGCTGCAGTGAGTTTCAGGCTGGCAGCAGTGTCCTATTGTCACCTCCATGGTTTCAGACAGCGGCTTCAGCATTACACCGTGCAGCTAACCTGTCTACACCCCGCAGTCGCCTATCAGCAGACTGGATTCTAATGTTAAAACCCATCCAGGCAGCTCATGCCTCCAACGTTAAACAGGCTGTCACCTCTAACCCTGCAGTGCTTTTTAAACAGCTCCTAGTGAAAGGAGGCCAAAGCTGGTCAGCGTGCTCCATCTGTAATCGTACTACACCAGACTGGTGTCTCAGCCTCTGAATGACTGTGGGGTATCTGTGCAGGAGTGTGTAGCAGATTTTCATGTGTGATGACTGAGTTAATGTGGATTCTTGAGGGGCATGGATAAAACATCTGTCAAATGGCCTCCAGGTGTCTCATGGACTGATGTTAGCATGGAACAGCCGCAGCCCAAAATACCCTGACGGTTAATCAGTAATGACATGACCTTGTCAGAAAACTCTTGAGCTGTCTCTCTCTCTCTCTCTCTCTCTCTCTCTCTCTCTCTCTCTCTCTCTTTCTTTCTCTGCTTGTGGATTTGTGGTTGCAACTTGATCTTTTAGGGGTATAGTCAAAGTAACAGTTGACCACACAGCAATGTGATAATTCACAGCAGTAATACTTATAATTGCAAAAATGACAATTTAATGTCGAATTAATCACCATATGATTTTTAAGTCATTAGGATAACGACTGAAATTATTTTGCACAGAAATTGAATGACACGCCTTCTAGATAGGGCCATAATAAATGTTCTGGCTGGGCACATCATCGCTAAACTCTTTAATAGTCTGATATGAGGCACTGTGTGGTTTAAATGAGAGCTCCAGAATTCAAAGACAGACATTCATCCATCTAGTAGTTGCTAAAGCAAAACCATTCTCTTTGTGAACTCTTGAGTATTCAGTGCTATATTCCATGCTCTAGACCTTGATTTCTCCTCTGAGTCATTAATATATATTCAGTGTGATGAAGTAACAACACGTTGCTGCTTTTAATGCCCTCATACACTTTTACTTGGGATTTGCTTTTGTGGTTACCTGGGGCATTGCACTATATGGGTTTTTCATATACATATATATATGTGTGTGTGTGTGTGTGTAAGGTTTATTGTTTTCAATATGATATAACATCACTGTGTGTGTTATATTTGTTTCTGCTCCAGATAACCAGTTCAGAATGTCCATCTTGGAGCGTCTGGAGCAGATGGAACGCAGGATGGCAGAGATGGCTGGACACCAGCAGCAGGGCAGTGGAGGAGCAGCCGGAGCTGGTGCAGGAGCAGGAGGTGGTGGAGGAGGCACAGGAGGAGGTGGAGGAGGAGGCAGTGGCGGAAACAAAAGCCAAGCTAGCCAAGTACTACAATAATTATATAATTGCTCATGTGTTATTCTGTTGCTTATGTGCAGTAGGTGATTTGTAGGGGGATGAGTGGGGATGCCATCCCCCTTGTTAGCAAAATGACCAAAATGCATCCCCCTTGTTAACCTGCCATCCCCGTCTATAGAGTAGTGTCAGTGACCACTGGGCCATCTCCCCTGTTGGCCATTGGGCCCCCCCCCCCCCCCTCCATTAAAAATAACAAATAACCTACTGCTCATGTGTGTTCATTTACTATGAAAATAAGAGCTATCAGTTAAAAAAAAATCAGTGTTTCCATAGAAAAAGTGAATCAGAACCTATCTCTTCAGAACTGTAAACTGAAAGGTTGTGGTGTGTTTGCTGATAAAGTGGTTCTGTCTGCCCTCTGCACAGTGTGTATCGGGTCAGGGCCAGGCAGGCAGTTCGTTTGAGAGCCGTGTGGTGGTGGTGTGTGAGAAGATGATGAACAGGGCCTGTTGGACTAAGTCAAAACATCTGATTCACTCTAAAACCTTCAGAGGAATGACTCTGCTCCACCTGGCTGCCGGGCAGGGCTACGCCACCCTCATCCAAACTCTCATCAAATGGCGGTGAGTCAGAGAACTGTCAGTGTCACACACACACAGAGGTTGTACGTTGGTTTATTGATGGAAAAACAACTGTCCTTAAATATCCTGAGTAAGATATAGCCACATAAAAATGTTCACTGGGATCTTTGACGTTTTTTTGGCTTCCACTATGGTGTTGTTCAGTCTAAGAGTGTGATGTCTGTTCTTTCCAGCACAAAACATGCAGATAGCATTGATTTAGAGCTGGAAGTAGACCCTCTGAATGTGGACCATTTCTCCTGCACCCCTCTGGTAAGGGTTAAGACCGGAATCAGACAGGATCACATTAAATTTCCTTCCTCCTTACATTAACACTAGACATGATTTGAATGTCTGCCCAAATAACATAGAAGCATTCCTACTGAGCCACCTGCTGAGCAGTGACAGCACATTTTTCCTGTTTCTGTTCATCTATTGCCAGATCATTTTATGTGTCATTGATTTGTAGTCAAATGTAAGTCGAGAGCTTTCTTATTCTCACTCTTCTGCCATCCTCTCCTCTTGTTCCTCTCTCTCTCCCTCTCTCTCTTTCTCTGTTCATAGATGTGGGCCTGTGCTCTGGGTCACTTAGAGGCTGCAGTGGTCCTGTATAAGTGGGACCGAAGAGCGCTGGCCATCCCAGACTCCCTGGGTCGTCTGCCGCTGTCCATTGCCCGTTCACGTGGTCACACCAAACTGGCCGAGTGTCTGGAGCAGCTACAAAGAGAGGAGCAGCAGACACCATCATCTCTTCCACCTCCTCCCAACTCCCGCATGGCCTTCAGTTCTAACCCAGACACCCCCACCTCCGACAGCTGGATGGTCAATTGGGCAAACGACGCAGCAGTGGCTCCCAGTGGGCAGAAAGGTGGAGCAGCCACCACCACCACAACTTCCTCCTCCACCACCACAAATCCTGGTGAGTAGATCTGACACACAACCCAACAGCCCAGTGTCAGCAATAGCAAGTTTCTTCAGCTGTGGGACTAATGTCTCAGCATTTTTGTTTACTGCAGTGCTTGCAGTGCTTGTTGCAGAATCCTGTCTCAATGGTGTACTTTTCTGGAACTCTACTTCTAGTATCTCATAAATGGAGCAAATGTGTTTGAAAGACCACTGATCATCATTTCTCTCTGTGTCCCCCATAGATGTTCAGTACTTTCTTTCTGTCTTCTTTCATTCATGTTTCTTTCATGCTGGGGTTCATTTCAGACTTGAGAAGGCCCAGATCTGAGCCATCCAACTACTACAGCAGTGAATTTCAGAGGGATCTCCCCCAAGCCAAGAAACACAAGCCAAACCCAGAGCAGGCACAGAAGCGACCGGACAAGGCTACGTCCGTGCCCCTCAACCTGGAACTGCAGCAGGTCCGAAAGCTTTCATCTAGCCCCAAGACCTTGTCCCCCGACCCACCCAGCCCAGACAGGACCGGACCTGAATGCGGAGGGACCGGGGGTGTATCACAGGTCAAACTGGGCTCTTTCTGCTCCGGAGGACAAAAGTGGAGTTCCAGAGAGGTTTATTCGGGGGCTGCAGGTAGGAAGGCCTCAGCTGTCAGCGGAGGTGGTGGTGGAGGGAGCAGCTTGGGAAAGGAGAAGCTGGCCAGCCGGCTGCGTCAGCGAGGAGAACCCCTCAGTGTGCTGGTGATGTCCGACAGTGAGATGGTGGACACAGAACTACTCTCCTACAAGGAGGACCTGGAGAACCAGGACTGCCTCGCACACATGGAGGACTTACAGGTGAGGACTGCATCTGTGGACATTTTTAGCATGATGGCAGCTAAAGGAACCTCCAGAATTTTCATCTGGCACTATCCTGTTCATTTGTCTTTTCAAGAAAATGTTTTTTTCTTGACATAGACAAAACAACTTGTCTTAGAAGAATTCTCGTTGGTATTTTACTTTTGACAGCATGTATACAGAGCAGGAAACTTTTAATTAAGTCTACTAACCAGCCTAAAACTTGCTGCCCTTGTTGTACTCCTGTATATGATCTGTAGTTGCTGACTGGCTCACGCTGTTGTACACCCACAGAGATGTAAATGACCTGAATATGGTGTACATTAAAAAAAAAAAAAACCACAGCCTCAGGGCAAAGAAAATCAGAACTGGACTGAAGGCCCATCCCTCCCCTTAATGTGTGAAGTCAGCACGAGGCAGCAGTCACACTAGCCATGCAAACTGCCTCGATCTCTTTCACCACATAATAAACTCAAGCCATTGATCCACTCTCTTAGCCAAGAGCTACTCCAGCTCCATTTGTCTCTGTCACTTCTCAAAGAAAGCGAGAGAGTGGAGAGAAAGGGAGAGGGCGTGTGTACGGGGTGGTGTGTTTGTTTTTCTCCAGGGAAGAGACAACATCAGAGAATGGGCAAACAATGTGGCCACAGACTTAACACAGTATCTCTGTGTCTGGTCAATGCACCAGACATTGTAGAGCTGCTAATGGTTTTGTGCCTAGAAAACAGTAACTACTCGACAGAAATTCTTTGCTTTAACTGATACTAACAAACCTGATACAACCTGGAGGAATGTTAGCAGTGTTCAGTGGGTCCCCAAGATTGGATTTAAAAAGAACTCAGACAGTGACACGTGCATTTGTGTGTGTTTGTCCCAGGCAAATATGATGACACTGGCAGAACACATTATTGAGGCCACCCCTGAGCGTATAAAGAGGGAGAACTTTGCAAACATGGACTCCATACCCCTGGACAGCACCGGAGTTAGCAACACTATGAGCTGGCTGGCCAGTTACCTTGGAGACGCTGAACACCTGCCCAGCATCATACATCTGCGGTAAGAAACACTGTAAAGAAAACAAAAAAAAAAAACAAGTGACAGAAGTCAGTCTTTGATAACGCTCTTTTGAGTGACTGTGCATTATAATGCAGAGAGTCTAAATATCCATCATGGATCCGTCTTTCCTCTGTCTAAAGGTCGCTGTATAGTGATCCCCTCACACACTCCTCCAACCCTAACCTGAGTCCGGGGGGCTCCCCACTGCGTGAGGGCTCCTTTGAGAAGCCCACCTTGCCCTCCCCAGCTGACTGGAGCGAGTTCCTCAGCGCCTCCAACAGTAAAGTGGAGCGGGAGCTGGCCCAGCTGACCTTATCTGACCCCGAGCAGAGGGAACTGTATGAGGCCGCCCGTCTGGTGCAGACAGCCTTCCGCAAGTACAAGGTACAGAGCGTCACCTCCCAGGTATCCAGTGAACACTTCTTACTTATGACCTGACAGTGATGTTTTCATCTTGGCTTTTCTCTCGGTGTTATTCGACTAGGGTAGGTTTGTGACATTCTGGAAGGTTCAGCACAATCAGAGCACCTCATTTTCAAGAACTTTTCTTTTTTTCCAGTGTATCTTTTTACACACGTGAGCACACACAGACATGTCTGTATACACTAAAACAGACTCAGAAACTCTGTTGTCAGTCCCTGTGGCTTCGGCATGGAAAAATGGAGAAATGCTTATTGCATAGCATGGCCATGCTGAAAGGAACGAATGCACTGCCCCACCTTCTCTCACTCTCTCTTGCCTTCTTTTCTTGAATAACCTGTCTGGCCCTGCTTTTGCCTCTCTCTCTCTCTCTCAGCTCGCTGCCTCCCGTGGCTGGCTTTAATGAGTTTTCCACAGCTCAAACCGTTTCCTGGCGTTCCAAGGCATCTGTTCTCCCAGCTCTGCCAAGTGAATCCAAGCAGGAATGCTGGCACCATCTTACCTTGTTCTCTAAGCTCCTCGTCTCCTTCCTCTCTCTCTCTCTCTCTCTCTCTCTCTCTCTCTCTCCCCCCTCTCTCTCTCTCTCTCGCTCTGTCTCTGTCTCACTCTCTCTCTCTCTCACTCTCTCTCTCTGTCTCTGTCTCTGTCTCTCTTTTCTTCTCCTCGGTCAGGACTGATACACGTCTCCCAGGGCATGGGCTGAGTTGAGACCACCCATTCTTCACACTGACCTCTTTCCCTCTGCTCTTCCACAGGGACGCCCACTGCGAGAGCAACAGGAAGTAGCAGCTGCTGTCATTCAGCGCTGTTACAGGAAATATAAACAGGTACACTGATCCCTTGGGCAAACTGTAAATAAAACCCTCCTCAGAGATCTGTTAACAGCTGTCACACTCACAGTGCGGCTGTGATAAAAACATACTGTATTTGTCCATGCCATTTCAACAAAATGCCAGTCTCTCAAGCTTCATTTAGATCTCTCAAAGACCATACAGTTGTGCTTTGGTCTCTGCATATCACTCAAACCTGTCTTCTATTCTTTTTTTTACAAGCTAACATGGATAGCCTTGAAGGTAACACATTCATTGTTTGGCTACTACGCATTCGGATAAGCTAGCTAGTCAAACTATCTGTGAATCCTTTGGTGTCCCATTGCCTTAACCTACTGGGGTTTTTTTCTCTGCCTTTTGGTAGTATGCACTTTATAAGAAGATGACGCAGGCCGCCATCCTAATTCAGAGTAAATTCCGGAGTTACCACGAACAGAAGAAGTTCCAGCAGAGCCGCCGGGCAGCCATGCTGATCCAGCAATACTACCGCAGCTACAAGGAGTTTGGCCGACTCAGACCCCACCACAGAGCAGCCACTGCCGCCCTGGTCCAGCACAAACTGAGGTAGTGGAGTTCTATACAGCACCCACTCAGCACAATGCTCCAACTGCAGCAATGTGCTGTTTCACGCTAATTAATACGCTGACGTGCCATATTAAGTTAAGCTTCAAAATCAACCAGACTGCTCTTTGGCCTACTGTAGGTGTATTTTTTGACCTTTGAGACCTTGGGTGTTTTGCTAACAGCGACATTTCTCTCCATTTCAGAAGCAGTTTGCTCACTAAGAGACAGGACCAGGCTGCCCGCAAGATCATGAGGTTCCTCCGCCGCTGTCGCCACAGGTAAACTGCCTCTCCGCCATCGCCCCCTACTGGCCACTCCTGACACTGTCCCCATGAAACAGTAGCGCAGAGCCCATGTGAGCTGCCTTTAGAATGGCAGAATGAGCATGACTGAAAGGTTGTGGTAGGAAAGCCTTGGGTAGGGGGACGAACAAGATTACTAGTCCAGGTTTTTTTCTTGGTTTGTTTTTGTATTTTCAGATTTTTTCTTTTGTTATCTTTGTTGTCTTGGTTATTCAGTATTTTTTTGAGGGGAGAACCTAAATTTTGAGCAACATTACTTTTCTAGGCTTTTTTAAATGCATTTATTTATCCTTTTATTATCCTTTAATGTGCTGGGAGAGCTTTGATTTTGTGGTACACTGACTGGCTAGGCCACCTTGTATCCACCACCCCCTTTGCATTTGGCTCCTCTCTTCGATCCCTATATCCCTTCTAGTGCCTACTGTGTGCTAATAGCTGTTTGGTGTTGTTTTGCTGTTAAAGCGTAGCCCCTTGATGGACCGTAGACTGTTCAAGCGGGTGAGTTCAGCCTTAGCAACTCACTTTCCTCTCTGTCTACTTGTTTCAGTCCTATCTCCTTCTCTCTCCTTTTTCCTCTCTCTGCCTGTCTCTCTCTCTCTCTCTCTCTTATACCCCTCACTCCCCTCACTCTCCAAAGATGGTTATATGGTTATCAGTTTAGAACTCCCTTTCCTTCTCTCTCTCTCTCTCTCCCTCTCTTTCTCTTTCTCTCTTTCTCTCTCATGTGTCCTTCTCTCATTTCCTCTCTCTGTTTCCCCCTTTCTTCTCCATCACTGTTGCTTGATGCCTGCTTGCATGACAGCTGCTGACTGGGACCACAGATGGACTGAGAGACTGAAATTTCAAACAACAGTAAACTTAACTGTTAACTAACCACTGCTCGTGAATGACCACACTAAACTACACAAAACACCACACTAAACAAGCGCCTCTTTTCTCTTTGCAAATGTTTTAGTTTCATCCTATCTTTATGTGTTTTGTCATGAGGATATGTGTTTAGCAGAGAGCTGAAGGGTCGATGTATGATGGTAACTATGCTGCATGTTTGTTGATGACTCTGGAGCTTGTTCTCTGACCTCAGGCATGCTCAGAACTGTCACTTCCTGTGTGGCAAGGATGTCCTCAGAGATAACTGGCCATCTCACTGGCTTTGAATATGGAGATCCTGACTGTGGTCTTGGGAACAACTTTTATCCAGATATTTTCGGTGCATAATATTAGATCTTCTGGTGGAGGAGACCCCAGAGAGAATATCACACGTACCCACACACAGAATAGTACAATATTTTCAGGTTCAATTTTAAGAACAGATTTTAGAATAAGAGCAATGTTATGCTGTCAGCTCAAAAAGTTGTCATAAATAGACATCTAAAGGACCTTTGATGTGATGTTCTGAAGAGTGAAATATGAAATGAGAACAGAAAATACTGTCACATCAGTTGGATGGAACCGTAATGCTTTGAATGTTCACAGAGAACAAAGGTAGAAAACACATGGTATGCAGAGGTTTTTAGAGCACATCATTTAGAGAACATTTATATACTGCAAATAATTTACATCCAAGTCCAATCAAGAGTAGGGAAGCAGCTTATTATGGATGATTGTTTATGTAGCTGAAGCACTAGCCATTATTTTCAGTTTATGATCCAACTTTCTTGATGAACAAAGA
The DNA here is from genome assembly GCF_902362185.1 of Chanos chanos. Taxonomy (NCBI): domain Eukaryota; kingdom Metazoa; phylum Chordata; class Actinopteri; order Gonorynchiformes; family Chanidae; genus Chanos; species Chanos chanos. The sequence continues at coordinate 33,358,933 of NC_044497.1, forward strand.
TGAAATCTCAGGTATAAGATGTTGGGACTGGTTATTCCATATTTCTAGAAAATAAAAAATTCCAGTGGGGAGCAATGACATTATCTGTGTGTTTGTGTTTTTTTTCTGCATATCAGATCTCCTCTCATCATCTCTTGCTCTTTGTGGAATAACTGGTTTAAGAGATGTGAGGTTAGAGATGTGGTTATGATGTCCTTAACTTGTGTTTCTGAAATGCCATCTATTTGTTTTCTATTTGGTCTTTTTCAGAGTGAAAGAATTGAGAAAGGCCAGGGAACATGAGAACATCCAGAAGAGCCCCCTCACAATGTGACACCACTCTCCAGACTCTACTTTTTTCTGTTTCAACCAGAGACATTTTACAAAAGGAAAAAAAAATATCAGTGAAACACAGTAACTCTGACTACTACAGTAACTATTGATTCTACTTCTGCTACTATAAGTACAACCGCGGTTTTTCATATCTCCCTTTTTGTCTTTCTTTTATGTGGGAAAGAGGCAACTTCTGTGGATCCAAAATTAAAGAGGACATTACTCTTGGGAGGAAGAACATTTGCTTCATGGCATTTTTTGCACTTTTTCATGGATTGATTTGTGTTTTTTTTGGGGGGGAGCATTAAGACATTTTGATGGCATATGGGAAGAATGCTGGAAAAGGACTGGAACAGAGTGAATTGTGCAAAGAAGAGGAAGAGAAGGAATTAAAAATATGGACTTGAAGTTGAAACGTAGCAGGACCTATTGTATTCTCTAAGTGTATTTCATCATTTTTTAAGTAGCATCATTTTATATTTTAGTGGGTAAAAAAAATGTTTGGTAGTCCATTAAGCCATTTTCACCCATGCTAAAGTACACAGCCAAACAAGAAGTGTCATACAGGGCAGCCCCACACAACTGTACTCCAGCATCAAGAGATGGACCAATCTATGAATGTAGGGAAAATGTGAGCAGCCATATTTGGAATTTCAAAGGCTTAGCTTATTTAATCATCTCGGTCAAGAGATCTTTTGGAATGGGTCAGTGTGTAGTCAAAACAAGCTATCCAGTAATTTTAAATTAATGTTGTTTCTTCCCATTTTTAAAAATATCCCTCTTGGTCTTTGCTCAAGTCAATGTCAGTTTTATTGCCAGTCTCTTTCGATAGCCTTGCACTATTGAATGGGGACGGTGAAAACAAAAAAAAAGAAAAAAGAAAGAAAGAAAGAACAAAAATGCATGTGTTGAGGCAAAAGTGGTCTCTTGTGTGCTTGTAATTAAGTCAGTGACTTTTTGTTTGCCTTTTTTTCAACTTACATAAATGTAAGAAGAGACACCCATGTGCCACCACTACTCTTAAAAATGATACCTTTATTACTGAGATACTGCATAGTGTCTTGAATTGCCAGTTTTTATTTTATTTTACTTTTTTTTAATGTTTTGCTTATTCTGGTCATAGCAGATGTTATGTTAATGATGAACTCCAGAGGCTGCACTGGCCTTTGGGGGAAGGATCACATACATTGCCTTGATATCTTAGAGATTCTTTCAAGGGTCCCTAAGCTAGTCCCTTAGCAAGGGTTAGACAAATCCATATTTTTGACAATTGAGTGGTTTTCTGTACATAAAGAAGGATACAGGTGTGAGAAAAACGTTTATCTGAAGGGGGTTGTATTTTAGAAATATATTATTTTATTCATTAAAAGGGGAGAAAAATACAAGTTAGAGTCAAAATCTGAGTATTTGTATAGCTTTGTTTGAATGCTCAAGAAGTATGGCTGTATTGTTTGTATATAGTGTAAATATCTGGGACAAAGATGAGCTATGTGCATGAACAAAACAAAAACTGAACAAAGATACAAAAAAAGGATAAAAAAGCATTAGCGGCTATGCTCTGTAAAATGATTAAACTATTTCACTATAAGAATATTTTATTTTATTTTGAATGTTCTTAAGAAGAACATTTTGCTAAAGCATGATCTTACTGCAAATACAAAAAATAAAACTAAAAAAAAAAGAAAAAGAAAAAAAATACTGTATTTAGAGGTAGGAGAAAATGGCAAAATTATCATAAGATTAAAAAGGTTATGTTTACATTTTTGTTTTTTGGGCTACCAAGAATCTTTTTGCCAATGGTGCCAAGTAATGTGAATGCTATATCGCTTAACAAGAGAATTAAGTTAATCCTTGCTGAACAGATAATCATTCAAGGAGATATAATTGCATTAACGATCATTAAATCACATCACAATTGACCAGTGAACACAGAGTTGCGAACCTCACAGAGAAAGAGGTTTTTTTTTTTTTTTCAAAAGAAACTTTTAAGTCTCTTGTACAACCCTTTTTATTGTGTGTCAAAAACCTGAGTTTTGCCATAGCTCAATACTAGTAACACTAGTGAACAAACAACAGTAAAGAAAAAGACCTTTGTTGTGAAAAGGGATTCAAATGGGAGAAAATGGTTTCTCAATATGCCACTGAAAAAGGTCGTATAGCATCCATGAAAACCTCAGCTTTCTTTTTTATTGAAGTCAGTGACATGGAATTGTGTTAATAATGGTTGGAAATTGGTAAAATTCACTGAACTGCTGTCTCATTATAGCATGGCCTGTGTTTCTAAAATGCAACATGTAATGAAAGTCTACTGACCGTGTTTTAGTCTTTGTCATTTGGCATTGAATTCTCCCTGATGAAAATGGGAAGCTTGAACTTGGGTGCTAAAGATACTGGCATCACAGTATAGCAGAGAGCAGTTCCGTTCAAAGTTTTACACATCAGCATGATCATCTGGAGACAGTGTTTATCATTTAATCACTGAACCACAAAATAAGCCAATGAAGACAATTTAAATCACTTTGTCTTGTTTAGGATTGATCAGACTGTGCTTTTGATGAAGATGTCCGCTGAGGTTTCTCATGGGAGCACTAGACCTAGTGTTTGAAGAAATTTCAGAGAAAGTGCTTTCTGAACTGGAAATTGTATTATGCTGTCATGCATGGCAAAGATTACTCAACGCTCTGTTGATTTTTTTTTTTTTTTCATTTTCTTCCAAAAACTTTTTTGTAATGCTTTTTAATGTGCTCAAACATTATGTAAATTATTTTGGATTCTCATATTTACTTTTCTGTTTCAGAGGCTCAGTGTGTCAATGTTTTGTTTGGAGTGTTTATGTAGAAAGTGCCTATTCATATTGTAACAGTGGAACCCAATTTGTCAGCATGCAATGCTTAAACAGGACAAATTGTCATGAGGAAGAGTTAAATAACTTTAACTGTTTGTTAATACTGTCAAGGTCATTTAATTCCCTTCCTTTCCAAAAGTCTTTAAAATGTCTCTTATGTTTTGTCCTCTTTCTTTGCCATTTTTTGTCTGCAATCAGGTCTTATGTTATATTTGAACATAGCGGTATCAGCGTGTCAACATTAACTAAGGTTTTTCTATTGGAACTGCCAGCTGAAACCATGAGGATTGTAGATTTCATAATTCCTCTGGTTGTTGCCTTGCATTCATCATTCCAGTGGCAGTTTTAGGATGTCAGCTATTACACTGCTGTTGCAATTTGAGAGGGTCTTATTATGCTTGCATGGCTAACATAGATAACTGGGTGCTTAAAAGCACCCAAAGCATGCTTATTTTTGTAGAATCGGTAGTCAGGTAGACTTGTTGAACATTTGTTTAATGGGTCACAGAACTTTGAAAGATGGAGGGCTTCTAAATGGACAGTAATGAGAAACTAGGGAGGGGGGGGGAGAAAAGAAAAGAAAAAAAAGAAAACTGAACGATAGGCAGTCGTCAGTGTTCATGTTTCCGAAAGCAGCATGAGTATTTTTGAAACCATGTTTGGTTAAGTTCAACATTCTGTTTATCTCAATACAATGTTCTTCCACCTCTTCAACCGCTCCCACAGGTCAAGATCTCCAGAGTGTTGTACGAGGTACCACACACACACACACACTCACTCACATGTACAGTGCCCATTCCTAAATGTGTCAGTATGTCTTTGACTCTCATGTGCAGTTGAGACCAGAATCCTCATATGTGAATCTCATAGTGAAGAGTTTGCCTCACTTTTTTGTATTTTTACTCAGGGTGCCAAAAAGCAGAGGGGGAAGGGGAGCAGGTCGCCGTAGAATCAGTTGCAACCAAGAGGGTGTTTATGAGTCAGTAGATGCACTGTGGTCCTGGCTAGGGTAGCAAGCTCCCATATTGCAAAATGAGCCAGAATGTCTTGAGCAAAATTACTGTGATTCTGAATATGTAGTTGATTTTTATTAAGAAAGCTAAATTGTGGTGCCATCAAATGACCATGGTCTAAAAAAAAAAACAAACAAACAAAAATATCCAACACAGATTAACAACTGTTAAATGAATACCACCCCCAAGCCATCTTAATTAAGCAGTACTTTACTTATTGGTAAAACTGTAGTTTGAGAAAATGTGCATGAACATTTGAGGGATTTGATATATAATTCAGTCTGGGGTAGTGGCTGATTAGTAAAACTAAAAAAATTAATAAATAAAAATTGATGAAAGCGATTTTGATTGCTGTCAGCCCTGTGTTTTAGTCCTGTGGTATAGTGGTCAGTGTTAAGATGAGGTGATTTTTCCAGTTCAGTGTACATTGTAATAAATGTTTTAGTTTTACACAAACTGTAATAGGGCAGGCCATGAGTACATCTTCACTGTGAAGTGGAAAACACATGAAGTGTAAATTTTACTTCAAATGACCTTTGTTGTGGATTGTTTTTGGGTCCTTTTTCTGTTTGTTTTTCTGTTTATTTTTGGTTGATTGTCAAAAAACATCAAGACATATGCCCAGTGTCTAGGGCAGCTGTTCCATGTTCCACTGAAATATATTTAGGACCACTACATTCATGCAAACTTGTAATGGAGTAACACTTCTGTCACTTTTTCAACATCGTACAGTTACAAGCACACAGCCATTGATGGACACTGCTTAAAAATACTGACTCTCATTATGTTCACATATAATGACAAATTCTCTTCATCTTTTTGGTTTCTATATAATTATTATTCATATGGTGTATTCATACATATTTATTGGGGAAAAACAATTTAGCACTGGATTCTATCACAGGTTTGGATTGAGTGTGGATTTGAATGATGTGAATGTTGAAAGATAAGCTCATGACCCGAAAATACAATTTAGACATTTTAGTAAAAAAAAAAAGAAAAAAAAAAAAAAAGACATTCATTTTTGACAATGCATGTTTATCTCTGCCGTGTTGTATATCGGCTTGGACATGGTCTTTGTATGGTATTGCAAGTTAGCTCACAGGTACCTCATAATTAAGGTTTGGGTTTTTTTTCTATTAAACTGTACTAATTTCTATGAATGACCACCTTTTCCTCCTCATCTTTGGTCTGCACCCATACTTCAGAATGGTAGGCACATAACAGGGATAACAGGGCAGAAAACCATCTCACTAAGTTTTCCACTTGTGGACTCAGAGCAATAAACCTATCTTATGAAGTGGAGACCTGTTGACCTAATGAAAACTAAAGAATTGGACACCTATAGCTGACTTAACTCTTATGCAAATGCCAGTATTGCAAGATTAGCATTCAGTAGTTTATGGACAGCAATTATGCGACACCCTTTACCAAGCTGCACGTTTTCACCACTTCCAAACTTCACAAAATACTGGTCCTGCTTTTATACAAGCTAGTGGGGCCCACCCCATCACTTTGCATGTAAAATTAGTGTTAGAGTTTCTTCTCCTCTCCAACTGTCTCCCCTCCCCCCTTCTCTCTCTCTCTCCCCCTCCCTCGCTCTCTCTTTCTCTCCCTCCATCTTTACCTGTTATTTAGTCCTCTTTCCTTCCTAATCCCCTTCTCTGTTTCACTCCTTATTTTCTGTTTTCCTGTTGTGTTTTCCTTTATCTTTGATCCCTCCTCTGGTTTGTAAGTTTTATTTTTGTAATTGTGCATGAACAAGCGTCACTGAATCGATGGATATGTTTAAAGAAAAAAAAAAAAGAAAAGAAAAAAAAAAAAAAGAAAAAAATTCAGCTGCTGAAGCCATGCAAAACGTTTTGAATTGCCCTTAAAATATGAAAGATGTTTTCTGAATGCTTTATATTCTTTCTGCTGTAAAATAATAAAAAAAGAGGAAAAAATGAAGAAAAATCCATTTTAGTATGATACTTTATTTGCTGTTTATTTCAGAATCACTGTTTGATTCTCCCTCTGGCTGCATCATAACTCACCTGTGCCCTCTGCTGGGCATTTGAGTCACTTTTCCACACGGTAGTCAGCAATGTCAGAGAGTTGCCCTGCTTTTCCTATCCCTCTGTTCCATTCGTAACACATGAACTCTCTCTATTTTAGTATCTTTTGCTTTCTCCCTGTTTCGCGCTCTCTCTTTATCTCTGGCACACACACACACACACACACACACACAGAAAGTCTTCGTGCACTACTAATACTCTCTAAAAATGTTCAAACTTCACTTGATGTGTCTATGAAATATATGTGTATGTATGTATGTATAGATAGATAGATAGAACTCATAGAGATTTCTAAGACAAATGATAGGGATCGTATTATGTTATCTTGATCTGTCATAAATATGGAAGGTCATCTGAGCCCTCAGTGACTGGTATGGGTTATCATCAGTGCCAGATCTTGACTGTTTAAACAGCAGATGATTATATCAGACAAACTGTGGTCTATCTGGAGAAAGGAACTTCCACAGCTCCTGCTCTAAGCCACATTTCGAACCAGGTATTTACTCACACGCTTCTTTCACAGTGGCACCACTTTAGTGTGAATATGATGTAACTGGTCAGTAACTATATGTCCTTAGCTATGTGTTGGTTATTGCTAATGTCTCATGTTGGTGCTTGTGTGTGTGTGTGTGGGTGTAGGTGTGTGTTTGTATGTGTGTGTGTGTGTATGTGCACGTGCGCACACATGCACTCATGTAAACACATTGAAATGTTTAATTTCAGCTAGTTAGTACTGATTGCCCTCAGAAATTTTCCAAAATTAACAAAGGGAGTTGTCATGAGAGCTTTTCTAAACATTAGTGTTTATTTGTATTCAGCATTCTGCCATTACCTATGAAAATACAGCATTACCATTTTACTTAAATGTTCAAAATCATGAGAGCATCCCATCATAGATTACACAGATGACAAAGACAAATACATATAAACTGATAAAAACTCAGTTTTCCCTCAAATGGAGCAATGTCAACACATACACATCCATATACATTTTTACCTGCTAATATCATAAGGGCACCAGATTTATTACTAAACCATGATAGATTTGGGATCAAATGGAACAAAATTTAAATGCAGTGTTTGAGTGATTACGTAATCAAACTAACTACATTACAAAGTAACAGAAGTTTTGGGGGTTTTTTTCTTCATTTGAGCATTAGAACTTCCATGTGCTGGTATTTATGCATCTGTGAGGGAGAGCACGAGATGTGTGTGTGTGTGCGCGTGCAAACATTTGTTGTGGTTATACAGTTGAGACTGAGTACCATTCAGCAGGAAAGTCTTAAACACAGTACTTCCAGAAACAGTCAGCGCCGTTGCCTCTCTTCCTGTACTGTCGTCTAATACCGAGAGGACGGCTTTGTTGACTTGGTTTCTCCAGTAGAACCTGAGTGATAAATTTTAGCGGCAGCAAGTTAATCATTAACTCTTGGTTAAGTAGTAGTGCAGAAAGGTGTTGTAGTAGTGTCTAGTTTTCTGGCATATATCTAATGACTCATTCCTTCTCACCTCTCTCAGGACTTCTCTGGGGAGCAGTCCAGTTTGACCTTGTGGAGAAACAACACAGACAATTCAATACATGAAAATCACTGAGGTACAAGGCCTCATAGCCACAATCTAAATAGGCCTTCATTATAAAGTAGAATTTATTTAAATGGAACACATTATATATTACGTTTTTTTTTGTTTGTTTTTTTGTTTTTTTTGCATGTTTAATTTATCTACTTCTTGAAGAGCAAATTGTTTTGTTTCTATTTTTAGTCTTTCATCCCTTTGTTCATGGTATCCCAACCATGCACACTTTAATTCTTGCAAACCATTTGAATCAACATCTCAACAAATATATCAAAGTCTTGTAAATTGTAAATATACCCTAGTCAACTGACAGTACTCTCACCATCTCTGCTGAGTTCTTTGCTGGGTTGTGTTGAGTAACCCAGACCTGTAATTGTCTGCAGGAGGTCGCTCAGATCAGTGAGGGACAAGTCCTCTGCCCCTGCAGCCCCGCCCTCACCCACCGCTACTGAAACAGCAAAAGCACAGACAGTGACAGCCAAAACTCCAAAATGTACTTTCAACTTTATGTTTTGTCCTAGTACTAACTTGGATTTCAATCTTTGACAGATTATCATTTATGAACATTTTATCTTTATCAACTTTGGCACTGAGAGCCAAGGCATTTGCCTTTCCTATTAAAGCTCTCCACAGGAATTATATCAGCAAAACGCATTTCCTTTTGAATGTTCTCACTGTCAAAGTGCCCTAAATAACAGACCTTAAAATGTTAGGGTTTTCAAGCAATTTATCTCCTACATTTATCCTTCTTTTTACTAGAAAGCTGTATTTTCTAATGCCTGACCAGACCACGGGAGTTCAGGAAATATTAGTGCAAGGATGCCACTCACCTGGTCCAGAGTACGCCATCTCTGCAGAATCTGTAATGGGATGGGCAAGAAGAGGCCCAAAGGTGAGCAGAAGCACAGCCCAAGACAGGAGCAGGTTCCAGAGCATCTCTGTTGCGATAGTGGGAATCAACGTAGGGTAGCTGGGTGAAATAATGGAGCTGGAGCTGTTTGATGTCTGAGATGTGAACACCAATGGTTCCTAGAGGTTATATACTGACAAATCTGAATACGTCAGAGTAGGGTCACTCCGCTGTTTTTATTTTGTCATATTTCTTCAAATCAGGGACCGGTCAAATAGATGCATGAATGAATTGGCCAATAAAATACGTGTACGCTCTTTCCCTCGGAGCAGGAATTTTACCACCGTGGATTTGATTAACCTGTTTTTTTAGTGAGGGCATAAATTTGCAGAGCACAGGTGTGCAAACCTCCTTATATCAAACAAGTTAAAACAATAAGGAGATGCGGTGGAACAAGAAGACATGACAGATGAACTGACGGCATATTTTGCTGATAAATTATTTAAGTTGAGAGTTCATTAAAGTGTCCATTCCCTTATCATGGTCAGTCTGTTAGGTGTGGATGCAGTTAACTGTGAGATTATCTGGATATCATCATTGTGTTTTGTGATGTAATTTGCTTTGATGAACAAAAACAATGACTGATAACTTTGAATGAGAATACAGTAAGAGGCTCTGTGATCTCTTTTATATGAAAGTGGAAAGCTGAATTTAATGCCTCTGAGAACTGAGAAAAGTTGCTTGAGAAATGTCGATCACTTTGTAGATGGATTATTTTTTCCGTGCAGTTAAATCTCTGCAGTAAAGATGTAGACTAGACTAGACTGCTTGACATTTGTATTTGAGGTTTATAATGGACTGAGTGTTCGTCACTGCTGTGTAAATCGATTTGCCTGACACTCAGAATACTCTCTGGCCATCTCACAAAAGGATTAATGGGTGACTTCATTTTCCTCTACCCCTGCTATAAATTTGCTTATGTGTCTATGCAACATAACAAGAATTGCAAGCTGTCATCGGTGACAAATGCTTTTATAGAGTGGAAAAAAAGAGCCCTTGTACAGTAAGAATTGCATACATTTAATTGTATAGACCACAGTAAATGTGCATCACATTGTGTTTCAGAGGTTTATGATGGTAGTGATGTCTTGCTTTAACATGGTCCACTGAGATTGGTGTGTTTATCAGCAAACGACACAGCTCCTCTAAATCAGACTGATGCAAATTTGACATTTGCGAGAGGATATCAAGAGGAGGCACAAAAGAGTCCAACTGAAAGGAGACAAATGACCCTTACTCTTCTTTCTTTTTTTTTTCATTATTATTATTATTATCAGACAAAACAGGCTGGCACTTTTTGGAGAGTTAAATTTAAAAATACAGGTGTTCTGAAATGTTTTAATCTAATAGACAGGTATCCAAACTAGTCTCGTAGAGCTGCATGTTCTTCAAGTGTTTGTTCTAGTTGTGTCCTGTAATACCAGTCTAAAGCAACTCACCCAGGCTTAACTAGTATTACTTGAAATATTTAACAAATATTAATGTAATTTCAATTTATAATGATATCAAATATAACAAATATTTAATTTCATATGGTATTAAATAGAGTATTTAATCCAACATTTAAGTCACTACAACAGAACATTTCATTAAAGAGGACAGGCCCATGGTGCTGAGACTCTAAAAAAAAGACCTTTATTGTAGTGGAGCAAAGTGTTTAGGATCTGTTCCCGTGCTTTGCCTAAAATGTTCTAATTCCATGACACCAGCAGATGGCAGAAAGATATTAAACTGAGGGCTATTTGTATTCATTACCACTAAATACATAAAGACAAAACATTAAATTGTAAGGTAAAATTTAGTAATTATAGTTATTCCCCTTAAAAGCTTTTTTCGTATACTGTAATAAAATTTTCTTTTTTTTTTTCTAAATTATGACAGGAAAATGTTTTTGCTTACTCTCTTGAAGAGTAATGCAATATTTATTTCATACTTTTTTTCAACATTTTGAAATTAGTGCTATATCTGAAAGCCTAACACAATTATGCTGGCTTCGTTGGAACCACACAGACTAGTTCCCGCTGCGTTCCCAATGCGGGGGTGGGAAGTTTGTCCGTGCTAGGTTACCATCCATGTACCAGCTTGATGGCTTTGTTTCATTTACAAAAATAGGAAAAGGTTTCCACCTTGTTGGAGATTTGAAAGTGAACAGTTGCCGAGAGCTGTGAATCAACTGTCCTGGCAGTTTAATTTGTTTACACGTGAACAAAAGAAAAGCAGATTTTGATCGTTCACTTAACATGCTCAGCCGAGACGCTTCAGTCGATTCGATGTCCCATTTTTAAAAGTTGACGCGATTCAGGTAAGTTGCCATAACACGGACTAGTAGCTGACTTTTGAAAAGAAAACATAAAGATGGTATTCACTGTAACAGTAAAAACTGGTATTGGAACTGAAATTTGCTTTTTACGCAGAAGCAAGTAAGGACTGCCGAATTCGAGTGTTAATGAATGTTTTAAAAGCGAAATTCTACTGTTGTCGCTCTGAGAATCCACTCAAAAATGCGTTTGTCCGGCGATAGGTGCTTTAAAATTATTGCCTTGTTCGGCAGGAGTTGTGTCTCTTTTTTCTCTTCAATGTACGTCTTTCTGTCAGAATCGCCCTGTAAATCCCAAAAGCCCCAGTCGTTTTGTAATCAAACAAATGCTGTCTCCTCTCTCGATTTCGTTTAGAGTGTAATTGAAAGAACATGCCTGCACGAGCAGAAAAGGTAGAGTTTAATTTACTTTGTGTCTGAGCATTATAGTGCTAAAAGACACAAAGAACGTATGGCTGCTTGGGCATAATGTAGTAAAGCCATGATATTTCTAGCACTGAAAACCCAACTTAAATGAAGGAAAAATAATCTAATGTCAGATGAGCCTCGGCACGTCAGCCGTGAGATTTGTTGTTGCAGCTCTCCTTGCCACCAAATCAAGGATAATTTTGCCTTGCTATCATGGAGAAGATGTTCTCATTTGAGCTCAAAACTCAGATTTGAAGACATCTAGTTACTGTAAACAAAACAACTCGAAATGTACTAATGCAGAAACTGTTTACATTCCATGTTGAAAGACACACTTTTACACTTCAGATATAAGCTGGGATCTAATAATGAATTGTTTTCTGTACAGGGATTTTCTGGAACTTGCGGGCATTGGTTTTATTCTCTCATTGTTACTCCCTGCTCATATGTCTCCTCACAACCTGGCCCCTGTTTTCAACACTGATGTCACCTCCCCTCCTCGGGAGTAGGCATTGTTCAGTCTGCATTACTGAGCTGGGAATGAGATGAAGGTCTGATCTCTGCACCACAGCCATGACAGAGCTGGAGGTAGATCAGTCCAACCTGCCCAAGGTCCAGGAAGGTAAGCTCTCTCTCTCTCTCTCTCTCTCTCTGTCTTTGCATTTCTGTGCTGATGCTTATGGCAACCGTCACATTCAGTCATGTTCCTAGCTGTGAATGCTCAGTGAAGACGACTAGTTGTTTTTGAACCACATACATGCATATAGCCCTTTTGCCTTCACTGTGCCTCTGGGTGTAGACATGACTGATGAGTTGCCATAGCCGCACGGAACTGATAAGACCGTGGAATGTGACCCTTACACCAGGGCTTTCTGTTTGACATGATGTCTCAGATGCAGTTGAGACAAGATTTGTTTTTGCTTTAAAAAAAAAAAAAAAACAGCCAAAACTTTTAATCTCATACACAGTTTCACGATTGCTTTCACACACAATTGCCTTTCTTTTCATTGTTTACTCATTATGTTTCTTAACTTTTTTGTTCCATTAGCTCCTTTCCTTTTTGTTTTGGTGTAGTTGATATTTAGTGTGGATTTGGAAGCTAGTTAGATCTGTCAGGCCACTGCAAAATAACAGTCCCTGTATCTCTGCCTCTCTCACAGAGGAAAACTGGGAAGATGTGTTCCCTTTCCGCTCCTCTGTTCACAAACAAAGCTCTTATTGTCTCAGACTCCATTTTTACGCTTAAATAAGCAGTGGCACAGAACAAAGACACTGTTAGCCACAAGACATAATGTCCACAACACGCTTAATTAATTTCCTTACAGTATCTGTAGAAATGTTCTTTTCATTGTGTTCTACATGTGTCACCTAGAGTTAGCTGTATCATCAAGTTTTATAAACTATTTATTTAAACAGATGAATGTTTTTATTCCACAGCTACTCGAATTACACTAGAAAATCTCAGATTCTTCAGTCTTGCAAAGTTTGTTTGCAGACCAGTTTCCTGTGGCCTGATGTTCCAATTCTCTCTTCTTGACCTGTCACCCCCCTTGTCCAAAAAAAAAAAGTCCAGCCAAGTAGGCTAATGTCTCTTTGTTTCCACGCTCCCCTTATCAGTTCCTGTGTGCTTTTTTTTCCACCCTGTCAAGACTCCTGCTATGCAGACAGGCCCCAGGAGTGACTCCCCCCTCTCCATATGCTCTTTGCCCTCTCTGTGTCACTCACTCTACTGACTCCCCTGACCCCTGTCCCCAGTCTGGAGGAAACCCTCCAAACCCCAGTCATTATATCTGTACCCCAGTGCTGACTGGACTGTTCTTTACATTAAGGCTAAGAGATGGGGGAGGGGCCCAAATTGGAAGAGTAGAGAGTTGAGGCTTAAAAATAGAAGCCATGTCACTTTCTCCTAGCTCAGGCTTGCCTCTGACGACTGTCGTGAATTTACTTTTATTGCCACTTTCAGAGTGTGTTGGATTAGATGACTTGAGCTGTCGCTGGCAGATCTTTCTCTGCGTCAGCGACAGCGGCGCAGTGTTGACAGTCGGAGACGAGAGTGTTAAAAAGAGATGTAAATGCTAAGCTGTAATTTTCCAATGTATCGCCTCAAGCTTGAGCTTCTACACTGTACTCCTCATACCTGCTGGGGTAAATTGCTTTGAAGGGTTGCAGGTTGCTAAACGTGTTCTAATGATGTCCTAACATTTGTGCTCTTCCCTTGTCAGTCTTGTCTTAAAATGATCAGGAGCTGCTTCAGTTTATTTTTTGAGGAGTGATGTTTTCAGCCTGTCTCAGCGCCTGTCGAATGGTGTGAAGTTCTGATTGTGTAATACCTGTTGTATGTAAAGTACCTGTTGAACATGTGTGAGTCTTTTGCTTTGTAATTTGACTCTCTAAGATGGGAAAACAAGTTAGCCCAGTATATGGACACACCCTCTTTCTCCCAGTCCCCTCTGCAGTCTGCTCAGAGACTTGAAATCCAATTTGACAGTCTGGTAAAACACTTCGCCCGATCTAGTCAACAAGCTATGTGGACAGATTATATTTAATCCCAACTACTACTGCACGGAGGTCTGGCTGCACCGGGTCAGTGGCAGGTGGCTGATCCAGTTAGTAGAGTAATGTCCTGTTAGCGACATGGTGCAAGGTGAGGTGTAATTGTTCTTGGCAGATGAATACACGATACAGCCTTTCCTTCATGGTGTGTGTACGGCAGTTGTATCGTGTGAGCGGTTGAGTTCATTTCTGTGTTTCTGCTTACTTTCCCAAAAATGTATCCCCGTTTTTTGTTGTATTTTTTTCCGAACACGGGGATCTCTCCTATCTGTATTTACATAGTTAGACAAAGACAAGACATCCTCAGTTCAGGTCGCTCCGCACACTCTGCCTGTTCATGTAAACCCTCTATTGACTGGGCCATTGTTACTGCAGGGTGTGCACACTGCTAGTAGAAGGTCAATGTCCTCTCTGTGCTCATAGTTTCTGCCAATTCCAAAAGATTTGTTTGTGAGAATACACATTGTAGAGAGTATTATTTTGTCTTTCACTGTGTAAGCTAAAGGTAATTATGGTTCTGCGTATTGTCTGTGGACAGAATTAGAGGCTGGAGCAGATGTGGTTTACGGTAGTTGTCTGTCTTGTGCTTTCCCTTTGTATAAGAAGATCTGTAAGTTCTGTTGTCTAAGTGTGACCGACGTGACCTGCGAGCAGGAGGAAGATGTCAGCTGTGAATAGTATTAATACAAATATGTTTTTAAGTGCGCTACACAAACACTTTGCAGAGATGCAGTGTTTAGTGAGCCAAAAAACATGAGCATCACTCATGGTCTGTGCAGAATATTCTCTGTATCTGAAACAGGGAGACAGACATATCTGGTGTCATTTGGATTCTTTGTGTCAGTATGTTTTGAAATGCATAGACTGCATTATTGTATATTGTATATCTCAGCATCTATTAATTTATGCACTTATTTTTCACACTTACTTACACACTCTTTTTTTTTTTTTAACACTCCTAGTGCCCAAAATGCGCAGTGCAAATTTAAACAAGCTCTGTTTCACACACCTGTTCAGAGAGCCCTGAAGGAAGACCTTGAGCATGCCTTTCGGTCTCTCTCTCTCTTTCTCCGAATTTCCCTCTCTGTCTATGTCACCCTGTCAGTCAAACAAAGAAGATTTCAACTGTATATGTTCCTTCCCTGAATGATCCTGTACAAACTTTGAAAAATTAAATCATCCACTGAAGATTAAGTGAAACTCTAATAAATTAAATACCCATAAGACTTTAAGGTAAGGTATCACAAAAAATGGTCCTTAGTTTGTTTTTTGGTTTTTTTTGGTTTTTTAAAAGGAGGGTATTCAGGTGTTTTCAGGTGAACCATTCTTCTGCTTCTCAGTTTTCCTCACTGCTTCACTTTTCAATGCTTGCCCACATCTGGAGATATTTACTCCCTTTGTGTGTATGTGTGTGTGTGTGTGTGTGTGTGTGTGTGTGTGTGTGTGTGTGTGTGTGTGTGTGTGTGTGAGGGAGAAAGTAACTTGATGAGTGCTATATCCATGTGCAGCAGGTGGGCTTTTGGGGTTGGGGGCAGTGGTAAATGGATTTGGCTTATTGGACGTTTGGCATAGAGAGAGATGTTCCTCTCCAGAAAGGAAATCCCACAGATGGATCATAAAATGACAGTCATGGTTGATCAAATTTAGAGGGGTCAAAAGGTCACTCCCAGCAGACAGCCCGTCTGAATCCCTAAGCCTTGAATGCAAGAACTACACTATAGATAGAATCTGCACCAGCTGCTTGGGTCATAGGCTGTGTCAGAAACGTCTGGCTTGACATTTTTTTACTATGGACTAGTATAAAGGAAACGGTAGTCTAGATAACCCGTGAGCACTGAATGGCTGAGATCAGTGCTATTTTAGCTCACAGAGCACAGGCTGTGCTTGTTCTCCTCAGGGAGGGGTGGCAGTAGATTTACAGAAACCTCACTTTTACTGCTCTTTTGTGCTATAATTCTCCGAGGTTGACCGCAGCCCAGAACCGCAGCTTCGATCTGGAGCTCGTAGTTCAGCTGCCGTCTCAATTACAGGCCGACTGCTCCAGTGAGACATGCTGGACGACCCAAGAGCTTCTAAAACCACAGACTTTGGTTGTGACCAGACAAATTTAGAAGGATGGTGTATGAGTCGGGAGTTGTTTGTGAGGATAGGATTAAAGAATGATAGGCTAATGGGGCAGTGCTGGAAGTGTGTCAGTGTTTGTGTTTCGGCTGAGGCAAACGCTGTGCACTGCTATGTCTGAGTGACATAAAGCAAAAAACGTGCCCAACGTGTTTACCACCTTTACTCCGTGTCACGGAGTGGACATTATTGTGCAACACTGATGTTATGCTTGTGACATTTTTTTGTTTTGTGCTTAACTCACAAAGGAATGAGAAATACTACAAGATCCCACACGTAGACTACGGTCTCAGAATGATTCAAGATGCCAAAACAATTCCAAACATGTAAACATCTTTGACAATGTTAAACATTTGGAGCAGTGATATTCCACTAAGAAAATTATATTGATACACACACATACTATGTCAAGAGGTTTATGTGGTTGGAAATATATATATGTTTGACTGCAAATGTGGGTTTATGTATAGTAAACATGTTAGCTTGCTGTTTCACTGGACGTTGGCACTTCAGTAGCCTACAAACAAACAGTGGGAGTAAGGATGACACATGTTTCTGTGTCGTTAATTGTGTCTTAATGAAACCTGTTTAACAGAAAAGAAATACATATTATCATTACAGGTCAATAGCCATGTGTCAGGTTTTGAATCAAAACACTTTAATCTTCTGTTCCCGGTGGCAATGGGTACGCTGGCCTGTTTAATCTCTGGAACTGATTCCCGTTTCCAGTGTAATTTGTGAATGAGGCGGAACTGAAATGTAAACACCCCTGTGTTGAGACTGGACGACTGAATCAGTGAATCAGTTGTTGTGACCCTGGCATAAGCACAGACTGCTGGCTTCTGCTTTCCCTATTGTTTTGAGCTCCGTAAAGTGTTTAGAGCACAAGACCTCCAGTGCCAAAACCTCAACTGCTGTTTTCTCCTTCTTTCCTGTCAACTTCATCCAGTTTCTGTAATGCAGTTTTTTTATGTGGTTTTATACGGCCTACACTGTAGTAAAACTGCATTATAAAAGTTGAGTTTAAAGAGGGCTGTGGTAATAAACACTCAGTGGCGAGAAAGCTGAGTTTCAGTGGCCAGCACTAAACAAGAATATAATATCTGAAATATTGTGTTTCTGAATGAGGTTACAACTTTGTCTTTGTAGTGTCAAATGTTTCTATAAAGTCAAGAGTAAGACTCAAACATTAGACACACGATGATATTAGCTTGTGAAGTCATTCATGTCCTGTTGAAGAGTCAGATATCAGGCAATGCTTTCCCTGACAAAAACTGGCTGTCTCAAATTACCAGCTTGCATTATCTGAAGCATATGTTTGAGACAGCACAGATGTTGTCAAAGTCTTTGGAGACTTGGATGAGCACAATTGATGTAAGCTGGCGGTTGAGCAGATGAGCTGCCTTTTCAGCAGTATTGGTTTACTTCTTTTTTCAAAAAGTTCACCTTTTAGAACATGTGGTTTTCATCTTCTCTTCATATTTCTTTCTCTTTCTTTTATGAAGGTTTTGACAGCATTGTGGGTTCACACTAGTGTATTAAATGATCTGTTTTTTTTTCCTCTCAGTGTGCCAGTGTTTTGCTGTGCTGGAGGACGGAGCATTAGCTCATAACTTACAAGAACAGGAAAGTAAGTCGAGCCAATCACTCAGCAGTTATGTAGTTGTAGATACAGTGTGGCGCTTCTGGCATGATCCTTAATCCTCCAATTACTGCTTGCGTGACGTTGGCTGAATCTTTGCATGCTCTGTCATTGAGCAGTGTTGTCAAACTCCGGTCCACGTGTGCTGTGGCGTATTTGCTTCAAGCCTGAACTGCATCATCCAATTTTCATTGGTGATCTCATCCCCAGATCTATGCAGCGTAGCTAATTATTGACATCAGGAGATACAGTATAGGTGTTCCAGCTCTCAAGGACTGGAGTTTGAACAGCAGATGATTTTTTTCATTTTATGAGCAGGCACTAAATTCTGTTTTTTTATTTTTGTTGTTGTTGTTGTTTG
This sequence comes from Chanos chanos, assembly GCF_902362185.1. Lineage (NCBI taxonomy): Eukaryota > Metazoa > Chordata > Actinopteri > Gonorynchiformes > Chanidae > Chanos > Chanos chanos. The sequence goes on from NC_044497.1 coordinate 33,377,047, forward strand.
TTTGTATTTTGTTTTTTGCACGCCATTTTAATCTTATAATATTTTCCATAATGCATGCCAGCTGTGAATGAGCTGAATTGCTAGTGGTCTTTTTCCTGAAATCTGATAGTAAAACTATAGCCCTGTCCTTTAACAGTTGAACAGTACTACAGCTCGAATGTGCAGCGGAGTCAGCTGGTACAGAATGATATCCGAATTGCCAGGAGATTACAAGATGAGGAGGAGCAAATAGCCACGGTGCTCCAGCGTCAGGCCTCTAGCCGACTGTAAGAGCACCACACACACACACACACATTTCTGAAACTCTTCAAAGTATTGTTTGTATAAACTGTCAGTCTAATGAAATACACTTGTACATACCTCCTGTAGTGCTTCATTTTTTCATTGCATTGATAGTGAGTCCAAATGTCCAGTGAGAACCTTCTGATCATTGCGTCATAAACAGATTTAATGCTTTAGATGTGTACATGAATTCAGTCCTCTTGTTTTCTCCTCTCTGTTGGCAGGGAGCAGCAGGACTCAGAATATGCTCGACTGATTCAGGAGGAGATTCAGCGATGTGCAGAGGAGGCCCGAAGGAGAGAGCAGGAAGACGAGGTGAGGGGGAAAAAAAAAAAGGAAAAGAAAATATGATCCATTTTATCTGGAATTTGTTGGTCTTGTCTCCAAAAGCTTTGTCACGTAGCAGGTAGTTTAGATCATGCTTATACAGTTACCCTCTTTAGCCTCTCGATGTGGAAGGTCCAAATGGGCCCATAATTAATGAGGTCACTCCAGTGTGCCCAATGAGAGCTGATTTATCCAACCGCCTGGAACGCTCTGTCACAGCTATCTGAGTGCTGGCAAAGGTCAGCTGAGAGAACAAGCACAGAGCAATCTTTCTTAATGACAAGTCAAACAATTACAGCGGTAATTGATTTCAGACACACTGTACTATAAATAATCTTGCCAGCAGTGAGAAGAGAGAGGGCATAGGGAAGAGTTATAGACACAGTATTTTGGATTAGCTGCAGTAATGGGCTTTGGCTAAGTCAGCCCAGGGCCCTTTACACTGTAAGTCCCACATGTGTTTGTTGTGCTACTCTATTTCATCCGAAAGTTTAGCTGAAGACTGCTCTGTTTTTGCATTAATCTAGACAAGGCAGAGCTGAACATTGGAGACATGCATGAAGATGACACTATAATGTAGGGGTTTCATACTCCAGCCTTCAAGGGCCACATTATCTGCTGGTGTTTGATCAAACTGTACCATTATGCCAGTTCATTTCACAGGTTAGCTCCCCTCTAGAACAGTAGATGTGGTGGGCTAAAGTTTGACTGGTGTGGTTTAGAGGAACTACATGGCTAAATTGGCAGTTTAAAGGACAGTTTTGTGCATTATTTTTTCACCTTAATGCTCTAATTTTGAAAGGACTCCATTGGTGGGGAGTTGAAGAATTCCCCTGGATGTGAGAGTTTTCTGTGAGTGGTTCCACAATGTCCCAGTGTTTCTAGCTATTTGATAGAATTTGGAACCTAAGCTATCGCAGCCAGCAGCATGCTTTTAAGTCACAACACATTTGTTATAAATCATTTTAAAAAGTCGATATTAAAAAAACAAAGCAAAACCAAAAATATATAAATAAGCTTTTCCGTACATAGCTTTGGAATGAGCATTTTCTTCCCAGCTCAGTCCAGCCGTTCTTGACTGCCCACACAGTAGCAACCCTCAGTGTGTACACAGGCAGAAGTAGTCTGAAGGGCCAGGGTTTGGCAGAACAAACTCTAGTGTGTATTTAACACTCTCTCCACTACAATGTTAAGTGTCAGACATGTAAAACAGATGTTTGCTTTCCTGAACCTTTCTCTGTCTGCAGTAAGAAAAGAGAGGAGAGGGTTAACGCAGCCTCAGCACATGTGGGAAACTGCTAAGACTCCCAAGGAAAAATATTTTTCTTTAGTCTGTAATTTTCTCTTGCAAGTCACTGCCTAAAAATACTGCCTTATAAAGATCTTAGGCGATTCATGTGAGACAGAAACTTCATTTGTTTGTAACCACGGTGATTTGGGTGGAGTTATTTCAGGGGAGTGGCTTAAAGAACTCCCTGTTGCTGTAAATGGCTATATGAATGTTTTATGGGTCATATAAACATTGACTCACTCTCTGGTGACATGGCAAGTTGTTATGTCTTGTTCTTTTGACTTTAATGATAGGTAACAGTTCTGTCACGGGGTAAAATTATTCATGTTCACATAGTCCAAGGTGTGTCAGATATCATGATTCATGCAGTGTTGGATTGTAAAACTGATAATGAACTTCCTATAGTCATAACTGCCTTTGCATAACTCCTTTTGACCTCTGTACTGCTAACAGGGAGCTTCTTGGCCTAGCACTGGCATTCAGGCTTCATGTTCCGTCAGTCAAACCAACCAAAAACCTAGGTTTGACTTGGAGGGTTTAATTGGTGAACAATCTTACCCCACAGATACAGAGGCAACATCCGTTGTCCCCAGGTGTAGATTAGTGTTGTTTTGGTTCTAAAATACGTGTAGTTTTGGCCTGATTTCAATTAGGAATCTTCGCAGGTATTCAGATTGTACTTTCAAAAGATGTTCTGATAAGGTCTTCTCTTAAAGCTAGTTAATGCCATTTTAAAACATTAACTATTAATATTTCCACCCCAGCTGCCTAACTTTAAGTAAACTCCAGTAGCCACCTGATTTTGTCATCTAAATATCTTCAGCACACTGCTTCTTGCCCTTTCACACTAATACTGCTCCACTGATATAGCCAAGGCCACTACAGTGCAGTGCAGTACAGTACAGTGCAAAGCATTGCCTCTTCAGCCAAACAAACACTAGTGTCTCCTCTAATTGATTTGTGCATTAAACCTCCATCTGCTTTTCTGTGAGGACAGTTACCGGGGCAGAGTGGGGCTTGGCCGACTGTCTGCTTAAGCTGAGGTGAGAACCCTGAGCTCGTCGATTGGCTCTTCCCACTGCGAGTTGTAGGGTGTGTGTCGTTAAATGAAGGCTGACAACGGGGCTTTGCCCTGCGGCTTGGCAGTGGATAGGGTATCAGACAGACTGGAGGACTGCGGGATAGAGGGAGACACACAGAGGCATGCTGGGTTGTTGAGGTGTGAGGGAAGAGAAAGCAGATCTATGCTGTTATAGAAACTCAGCACATTTTCCAGTCAGACGAAAGGTTGGCAAGCATGAATGGCTCCCTTCCTGTTTTTCCCATTGTGTCAGCCCAAATGGGATGTGCTGTAAATAGCAGTCCACGCACCCTGAAGTGAAGGAGGCCCAGTTCTAAAACTGCTAGGTGGACCTGCCATTTGTGCCCACAACCTGGGTCCATTATCTGTTGTGGTGGGTCTCGTCCAAGCTTCAGCCAATATTCTGAAATATGTTAGACAGCCATCTAGTGGCAATATGGTGTAAGTGTTCACCCCCTGCTTTCCTCCTCCACACCACCCCCATGTGCTCACTCTGCAGCACATTTTTCATATTTCACTTTTTTCAAACTCATATTGAAATCTTTTTCAGACACTTATATGTATGTTATAAGTAAGTTGTACCTTTCAAATTATATTAGCAATTATATCAAAATTGAACATTTCCTCATCATTTGTGTGGGTGTGTTTCAAGGTTCTGAAATTTAAAATAAACCAGTATGTTGTTTGTGTTATTTTCAAAAGTCAAAGTGTAAGTTAAGGAAACTGTGTCTGCAGTGCTGGGGCTTAGCTTTAAGACCTCTTTAATATGTGCACCATCAGTGGAAAATTTTTGTTGTTGTTGTTGATGATGTTTTGAATGATTGGTGGAACATTAGGGGGAAACTCTTCCGTTATGACCATTTTCACACCACCTCAGACATTGCCCACAGTGGTAAACCAGGCTGTGTGTGAGTGTCAGGCATAACTGCTGCACGCTCTGCACAACAGATGTCTCTGACCTTTTTTTTTTTTTTTTAACATGTGCAGTGGGCTTGAGATCTAAGAGTCGTTGGTGCTGAAAACTTTGATACTTACAGTACTTGTGGAAATTCCCTTTGCTCACGCCTCTGGTGTTACAGAAAAGGTGGGCGTTAAGTGTGTCAGTCTATTTTTATGTGTCTGAAGTATTGACCTCCAAATAGGTCCACAGGTCAAAGACTGAAGCAATAAAAAAGAAAGACTTGTTCAGTTCTGTGTTGTAAGCATTTTCTCCCAAAGAATTTGTCCCTGCGCTTTAATCTATCTGTTAAGCAAACAAATGTCATTACAAACACAGGTCATTACACTTCACCTGGAGCATTTAACTGAAAAGAACATTTCATATAGCAAATCTAGTAAAACGTTCAGGTGTCAGTTTGTACAGTGCCTTGGTTACCATACCATGTCTGTGTTTTTTTTTTTTTTTTTAAATATAGGAAATAGCAAAAAGAATACAGGAAGAGGAAGAGCTGCTTGTCAGACAGAGGTGCAGAAGTCGAACAACTGACAATGGAGGTATATTTATGCTCCCGTCTCATGTATATCGACATTTTTTATTTCTCGCCGTTTCTCCTCTCATGCTGTCGTCAGTGTGGGTTTTTAGTGACTGAGTCATTTGACTCTCGGGCATCAGTTTGACTTATCTTGTCAGAGTGTCATAGGCTTTGATGTGGCTATACACTCTTTCCATGTCTTGTGTCATTCTTAGATGCGTCTGCACGGATGTGCGTGTGCGTGTGTGTACGTGTGTGTGTACGTGTGTGTGTGTGTGTGCTTCCTTACACTGACCCAGTCCAGTGCTGCTGTCAGAGGTTTATCTGGGCGTATTTTCCTTCTGTCTATCTGAGTCAGCAGTTTTACACCTGAATCAGAACGCACATGGTCAGTGTCGCTAGGTCAACTAAAGTATTAAATTAACATTAGAAATGATCTCAGTAGTTCCAGTGAGACCATCAGTGTATTCTCTGTCTGTGTGTTTGTGAAAGAAGTTTAATAAGTAGAGTGATTTGTCGCATGTTAAAATTGCTCTAAATTTTGCATTGGCTTGGCATAGAATTGGTTTGATACTTGAGAAATTTTGATCACTAAAAGAGAGATAATTTGTTTGACTTTACTCTCTGCTTCGTGTATTTTATAGCTTCCTTATCTTATCTCTGAGAGATCTGTTAGTTCAGTGTGAAATCAGATAATAAACTTGAGGAAAAGCAATGATTAAGAAACATTTCCTGGCTGCAAAATATAATCATGCTTGAAATTCACTGTTCACATCTCTACCATGAAGCTTTGTTGAATAGATACTGCCTGTTAACAGGACAGAAACATGGGAGAGCAATTATACTGCTTTGAACAAGTAACTTAAATTAGAACAGAAGTTTCTCTCTGTTTGCCTAAATACTGAATCAGCCATCCTTCCATGTTAAAATGAAGACTGGACACACCCCAGATATCATTCATTTCTCCTATTTTCTCTCCTGTTACTGAGTTACAGTTACTGAGCCACAGTTTTTACAGCTCAGCACCATTTTGTTAAAATAGTTTCACCATAATTGAAAACAACATTCATGAATGTAGACGCTCCCTAGGTTGCCCTTGACTGTACCCAGATCAGAGGTGAAGGTGTTTAGAAGAAGGAGATTTGCGGCCCAGTAGTTAGCACGGTTGTTTGCTCTCTGGTTTGACTTTGTTCTGCCTGACTGACCGTCTTGCTCTCTCTGTCCTTCTTTTCTGGCACACTGTGCCCCGGGGGAAAATTTCTCATTTTCATTTTGACCCAGTGAATACATCTTTACACAAACTGTCATACAGTTTAAAGATGTTACGATCTGTTTCCTTCCCTCATCGTTATTTTCTTGCATTTGTGCATGTATTATTTACATTGTCAGACTTCACATATCATAACTCTCTCTACAGTTGTTGCTAGTGGATAAATGTAACATTGACATTCTGTGTGTATACATGTATTGACCACTTGTCTCACTCACTGCGGTAACTGTACATTAGCTGCTAACTGTGGCTTCACTTGTCTAAACACTAACACCATCCATCCCCACATCCTTGCTTTGTGTTTGCATGTTTGGCTTGACCAAAGAGAACTACAGTGCTCCTGCCCCACCATACCCATCCTATTCTGCTCCAGTCTTGCTCAGCGGAGAGGAGGGTGAGGAGGAGCAGTACCTCTTCCCTCCGGCCCGCAGATGGCAACACTCTTCCTCTCCCTCCAACTCAGACTTTGAGGAAGACCTCAGAGAACATTGCAGGCCCGTGCACAGGGTCACCAGAGATCAGGTTTACCGGAACTACAGAACCGCTGAGGACCAGAGAGGTCCGCTTACCCGGGTCAGAACTTCTTCTGCTTCGGACAACAGAAGCTGCACGAGCCAGAGCAGCAGAGTGCCCCAGCTCTCAGGCGGATGGGCTGATGCTTTACAGCTCATAAAGAATGACTTGAGCAAACAGGGCTACCTGAGCGGCAGTTCTGAAGACGAAATGCTCTTTGAACCGGTTTGCAGACTGGAAGAAATACTGAACCAGTACCGGAACAGTTCTACTGAGACCAGCCACAGGGGAAAAGGAACACGCCACAGCAGCATCAGAGAGAGCGTAGGCAGAACGTGGCAGGGTGACAGAGCAAGCCGGACGGACAGCTACAGGAGCTCTGACTATAAGGATAACAGTAGTGTTAAATATGAACCTAGAAGAGTGAGGCGGTACAATAGCAGCTGCAGTGATTACAGACCCTCTCGAGTGGGTAGCTGGAGCTTCAGGGACAGCAGGGAGAAACGGGTTCACTTTCAGGATGAGAGAAGCCGCTTTAGTGGTTACAATGGGGACAGCCAAAGAGCTTTAGAAGGAAGGCCCAATGGTTTTAGGGAGCAAAGAGAAGCAGAAGACTTCCATAATAGCATAGAAAGTCAGTCACTGGGCAGACAAGACAGCCGTCGCATAACTCAGCTTTCGAGAGACAGTCCTTTGAGGCGTAGTTACCATGGAGATGTCAGAGTGGTCAGGAGAACATCACAGTGCGCTAACAGCAGAGATTTCAGCCATGGTGACAGACGTCATGGAAACGGGAGGAGGGCTTATGAGAGCCAATCCATACAAGAGTCTAGTGTAGCAGAATTCACTGAAGAGAACAGCTCAGGTGGGCTGAGAGAGAGGGGGAGGGGGGAGGGAGGGAACCACAGATTCAGTAGAAACCACAGACAGAGAGTGCAGTCACTCGGAGAGTACTGTAGGGAAGAGGAAGAAGGAGACAGTAGGCGTTACCATGGTGGCCGAAGGACAAGACCCAGTTTAAGTGAGCGAAGGGAAGAGTACGAGGAGGAGAGGACAAGTACAGACGAAGAGGAGGAGGAGGAGAGGGAGAGGAGGAGAAGGAGGGAGGAGAGGCGGCCGCGGAGACTTCAGCGGAGCCGTAGTCTCTCTTGCAGAGGGCGATCTTCCAGAGCAGGTAACCTGCGGCTGAACCCCTCCCCTGCCTGGTCAGAGGCCCGAATACTCTACCGACCCCTTCTGTTCATCTCCTCACCTCTGTCAATCTGCTACTGCCTCCGATCAGTCAAAGTGGATTATCTCTGTACATGTATTAGGCATGGGTCTCATGGGTCTTAATCTCTCTCTGTCTCTCTGATTGAATTGCGTTTGCAGTGGATGTTGGTGTCTTGGTTTGGGGAGTTTCAGTTTCATTTCCACCTCTCTCCCTGTGTCTCCCTCTCTCCCTTTCTTCCCTCTATCCCATTATGTAAAAAAAAAAGTGTGAATCAACAAGTTTCTCTTTCACATTCACTTTTGGTTTGTCTGTGGAATTTACCATCAGTGATTTGAAATTTTTCCCACTCTGAATGTGCTTCTCATTTTTTTTGATTTGTTAAATGCTGTTCTAGGCAACAGTGTGCATTACTGGCACGCTTTCCCCTAATTCTCAAATTTGAATAAAGCCAAAATGGGAATGTACACATCCAGTGAAGGGAATCTACCTGGCTTGAATAGTTTTCTTCTGAAGCAAACCTCTTGCAGGTGATGGTGGTCAATGGAAGTCCCCCAGCCCAGAGTTCTCCCTTTAAGTTTCAACAAAACCTAAGTCTGTTCTTTCCCTTTCCATCAGGGGCACTGTTGAGCAGAGAGGACGCATCATTACACCTAAGGGAGCTGCAGCAGGTCCTGCAGGATGAGGAGCTGGCTCGCACGCTGCAGGAGGAAGAGAATAAACTGCTTAGAGGGGTAATGAGGCCTGAGTCATGCAACTGAATGGCTAATTTCACTCAAATTGTTGCACAACCCCAGACGGCTGAGAATGTATTCCGTTTTTTTTAGATATTTTCATATGTTCATAGCTTAGATGTAATTCTAGATCTAAACTTGACCTATTCTTATGATTTATCTTTTATTCCCATTTCAGAATCCTCAGTCTTCCCGTCTTCTCCGGAGGCAATACCCGGAGGGAGATTTCAGAGCTGCCCAAGTCGCTCAGGATGAGGTGAGTAGGTGGCTTTAAAAAACAAAATCGGGTTGTAACATCTTGTGTCCTTGCGTTAATCTTAGATATTTTTCTCCCACTCTTCTGTCTATGTCTGTCAGGAAATTGCTCGTTTTATACAGAAGCAGGAGATCCGAACTCAGCGGCGTTCTCGTGAGTTTGACGGTGTGGGTCCAGGGCAGAATAGAGATATGCCTGATGTGAATGACAGGAGGGTAACCCACGAGAGACAGGTGAGTGCTCATAGTTGTAAAAAAAAATAATACCCAAGGTTTTTCACATCTGAACTCATTGTTTTCACCGGTCACAGACTCCAAAGAATTTGGCAGACATAGTTTATCTTGGAAAATGCACCAGAAAGTTCCTGAAAAAGCATTCATTTCATCATGCCGGAAAGCTGTTCACTCTATGTTTGCCTTCTAAGTGAAATGCTTTCCCAGGCTCTGAAACTGTCTGAAATTTGGTTGCTAAGTAACAGCAATAAATAAACAGTTTGGTAATTCCTAATTAGGGAGGAATTAGGCCAGCCGTGGCCTAAAGATCAGGGAAACAGTGTGTGTGCGTGATCATGGAGATTTACATTTACATTACGGGGAACTTTAATGGAGAGTTAATCTGTCTTTATTATTAGTAGGCACTTTCAAATATTTATCAGAAGCTGACCCATGTACTATGAGATTTCAGTGTGGAGTATGTGTGAACAAAGGTTCTTGGCCATTGGCCATGCCCTAACCAATCTACACTGCTTCATAGTGTAGCTCAGAGCTTATGCACTGTTAAGATCTAGTTTTGTGGGTGGAAACAGTGCTAATGTTTAGTAACAAAGTCTTGGGTCTGGGTCAGGTCCAGAGGGAGAGACTGGATTCTGAGGGTCTTCCATCTCCAACTGAGGACTGTTCGCCAGACCACCAACCTCCAAGCCCTATCTCCATGGCAGCGTGAGTCCAAGTGCTTTCAAACATAGAGTTGTGTCCAATCTAGATGTGACACATCATAGCACTGACCAGAAAGCATGTCTCCATAGGCAACCTGTCAGGAACATTGCGGAGGAGCTGGACCCTACCTTTCAGAGAAAAGAGAGCACAAGAGCAGAACACACCATTTCTGGTAAAGCCATCAGAGAGCTCTTTTATGAAAGTGAAAGAAGAATATCTGGCTTAGTGTGAGACATGTTCAAACAACACCTTTTCTTGCTCTCTTTGTGTCTCAGAAACTTGCCAACCTCAGGCCGCTCCTCAGGTGGGTTTGTATGACCAGACTGAAGAGCCTGCATTTGTACCACCCACAAAGCGACAGAGTGAGAAAGGTGGACGGGGGAAATCCAAAGAGAAAAAGGAGAGTGTCAGACAAAGAGAAAACTGTAAACAGCAATGACACTCACCTGCTCAAAGTTCAGTTAAGGTCACTTCAACAGGGAAGAGCTGTAACACGACTCTAATTGCAGCAATATGTCCAGTATTGTCTATGGTTTCCTCATAGATTTACGATCAGGACATCTCATTTATCTCTCATCCTTTTATGATTAGATTTCCTCTTCACAACTTAGCTACTGAGAGAACTCTCGAAGTCATGTAAACAAGCAGCTGTTTGGGACAGTCATCTTTCACTTGGTTTATTCAGAGTGACCGACTGTTTTTCCCCTATTTACCGTTTTGACATCATTGGTCTCATTTGTTGCAACTGGAAGTGAAACGGCAAAGTACCTGAGGACAAATTACATAATTATTTTCAGAGAAATTTTGTAACAAAGGTAGTAGAAGATTCTGAGAATTTCACGGGTATGTGACTCTAAAATTTGTCTGATACACTGAAGCTCTAGAGGTCTTTGCTCAGTTATTGTACACCTATAGGCATTTGTTATATTATTAACAATTCATTGGTTGTACTTTCAATTAAATTACAGGTATCCAAGACACTCATAATCTCTAGATGTTTATTAAAAGTGAACAGTTAGAACAACTTACTAACACTAATGTTAAAGGCATATGTGAGATAGTCAAAGCTGTAATGTGGACACAGTGGCATTATTGTTGTTAGTTATTCTCTTGTGTATTTTTTTTTCTTACTTGACTGTGTGTAATTTTATTACACTACTTGCACAAAACACAGCCATTTAAATTAGGATAATCTCTCTACCTGTATTGCTCCTGTTTTGACATCATTTCACTGTGGAGGGTATTCTTATAGATACGTATGTTTTAGACGACGATTAAGACAATGGTTTCCTACACTGTTCTCGTTTCTTGTAAATGGAAGGTGGGGTGAACCACATCTCACACACCACACAATATAAGGTGTGTATAATAGTGCTTCATAGTATATGTATGTGTGACGTTTCAGTGCTTTACATGGTATCCTGTTGATAGTGAGCTAAACAGAGCCTCTCACGCTAGCTGAGTCACCTTGAATTTTCCAGTACCTCGATTCTTAACTCTATGCAATGTAAATAGTTCTTTATGACTGTTCCTTTGTCTTTTGAGGCTTGCTATATGCTCAAAAGCTGGAGATGTAAATACCTTGGGAAAACACCCATTTAATGAGAAATTTCATTAAAAAGAAGACTGCCTGTGATATAGAATGAAAGTAAAAGACAATTTTAATACCATGTTTTGTTAAAATAATCATTGATTTTTATTATCTATGAAAGACTAAGGTACACTGATGAAGTGGAGTCTTTGTGTGATTTTTCAGCCATCGGCAAACTGCCAGTGGTAATGATTTGCTTTCTTTCTCAAGTTTTCTTGTCAACAATGGAGACAGGTTAGAACTCACTCACAGACTGTGCCAATACAAGTGAATTTATGTATGTATTCTATACAGCTACTTTCAGAAATTTAAGTAACTTCAAAAATAAGAGTTTTACAATAAGATACATGATAAAAAAAAAAAGATATAAAAATATATACATATATACATATATATATATATATATGTATGTCTATATACATATTTAGGAGTCACAATACAATGTAACAGTATTCACAACTACAACTAGTAAAAGTCAAAACAGTGAATTTCACAAGTTAGGTCCCAGAGTAATGTTTTCCTCATCTCTGGGTTTTGGCTCAAGAGTCATATTCAACATGAAGCCATCTGGGCCGATTCACTACTCTGACTGCATGTCATATCATTTGACAGCCATATTTAAAGCAGACTTTGTTTCAAACCAGCTTTAAAGGATTCTGAATACACATGCACTTATTTTGACTTTTCCTTTAGCGATGCGTGAGGATTTGTGTGTGTGTGTGTGTGCGCGTGCGCGCGTGTTCAGGATCATATGAAGGAATCTGGAAACACTGAGAAAACTAGACTGGACATGTAAACACAACTTAATATATACTCTCTGTCTCTACCTTGTGACTTTCAGACAAAGTTAATCCCTCCAGGGTTATAGTGTATGTCTCTACAAGAGCTGACTTATCTTTTTGTTTAAGCTGTTTCAGCTGACCTCCTGTCACATTTGTCATCGATGATTCAGATGAATGAGAATGTTTTGATGATTCAGAATCACGCATGCATAAATTACAAGCTACGTGAGTTCATACATGTTAAACTTGCTACATACTTTGTGGGCTCTCTGCCACGACATGAATGCTGTTCATTCATGTATGAGTCATATCAAAGCAGATTAAAGTTCCTTTTAAACTAGATATCTTTCACCACAGATCACCATTGTAAATCTCCCACATGTAACTCTATTTCTCAAGTTTATACATGGGAAATTCCTGTGAAAAGTAGGAAATTCCAAGGATTGCGAAACTGTTGAAGAGGTAATCCACAAAAACAGACGTATCAATATATATGAAAGGGGGAAGATCCTCCATTGTGTGAAGTGGTTCAAAGGTGAATGGCCTCTAGAGGTAAGTCAGATGGGAGCTAGGGAAACTGGCTGAATTGTTAGCTAAACCTCTCATTGAATCAACATTCCTTGATACCTGTGGGCATTTCAGGAGAAAACCCTTCGACTGGGATTCCTTAACCATTTTCTTCCAGCGTAAGGAAACGTGAGTCTCTTTTTTTCCCTACTACTATTGTACAGAAAAGAGAAACAAAACACTGTCAACTCACTTCCTGCTGCGGGGCCACTTGAAACTATGTGACGGCATGATTCAAAATGATTAAAATGATTCAAATTTCGTAATAGCTGTAATGTTTGTAAGTTTGAAGCACACTGCTGGACTGCTTCAAAACAGCTCTGTTGATTACATATTCGTGGAAAATGGCACGATATTGTGAATTGCCTGCATAAATTGCGCAAGCAGGTGTAAAATGACTAAGATAACTGAGAAAAGACAGCATTCCTACTACTTCGCTGGCTGGAATTTCTCAATCTCAAAAAATCTGTAATCCACCCCCAGTTTATGTTTAACTGCTCAAGCAACCTCTGTGGTGCCATTTAAAAGAGGAAACTGGGGATAGCCCACCAGCATTGAAAGAATGCATCAACTTGTAAATGTGACGCAGTTGACAGTGGGAGACGCCCCCTCTACAGCAAGTGTCATTAAAGACTACTGTGGTTTGCACTCCTACATGTGCAGTACATAGACAAGACACAAGAGCTTTGTGCTCTTTCACACCCCCGTGCTCATTTATACCTACTGCACCCGCGTATGCAAATGTAAATCTAAAAGCAAAACTCCTGAAACTTTCATTGACTAAAATCACTAACAGGCCCATGTACAAAAAAAAAAGGTTACATGTTAACACTTGGAATTCAAAAGACTAAAATGTCCTTGTAAACAATGAATAACTGCCAGCAGTTGAATTTAATCTCTTACAAAAAAAAGAGAGAAAACAATCCACAAACACATTAGGTCTTGACTGCACTTCTGAACCATTCTAAAGAGACATCCCAGAAAGACAGAATGGATATTCACACCCACAGTCCAGGAGCTGTGGGGCCTCTGGTGGCTTGGGTGGGTTTGATTCGCCGTGGGCAGATTTGGCAACACAGCTGCCGATCAGTTTGGTCAAGTGGAGGGGGGCAGAAGCAAGTCCTCACACAGGCAAGATTTTAGCCTCAGAGTCCTGTGAGACAAGAGAATCCAAGCTCCCCTGCTCCTGTTCAGGCTGATGGAAACTACAGTCTTCCCTACGGTCTTCCTGTTCCACCTCCATTTTTCTGAGCTCCTCTGGGACAGTTAGAAGAAAGGTGAGAGGTTAGCATGTCAGTGCATTACAGACATGACAGAATCATGTGATCTGCAGTTCTTATCTAGTAGAAAATATTTATGGAAAAAAAGCAGTCAATAAATATGTCATATATGAGGAATTACAGATAAAGCCAGGAGAAATAAAGCAATGAAATCATACCTTTGACAGCTGTTACAGGCTTTTTTCTCACTTTATCCGTTTTAAGAGCAAAGACCACTACTCCAATAAAGACACTAAGAACAACCGCAGACCCAGCACCGATCCAAACCACCGTCAATTCTCTGTTACCTGTCATTGAAACACAGCCTCATACCTTTTTACTGGATGCACAACAAACCGAGAAAGAGTTCTATCACGAAGCAGGAAAGCTTGAGAAGTTAAAGTGCAGTTGTAGTATGTGTGGACGGCAAAGTGTTTGTGCCCGAAAAACTTAAGGACGTAAGCTGTTGTAGAGTCTCCTCATGTTTGAACACTACTACACACTGCTCAAAACAAAATGTCCATATGCCATCCTACTCTTACCTTCACCAATCTTGTTGCCCGTAGGCAAGAGTAAAGGACTAGAGGGTTCCACGCTGTTCTCTTCTCGTCCTGAGGTGCTATTGCACTTGATGTCACTAAATGCATCCCCTTTAGCCACAATGACCTGCCCATCAGGACAGCTGTGAACAAAAGAGCAGAGAAGAATTCAGGTTTGCTTCTCAACTAAATATGAACACCAAAGACACTCTCCACTTTGTGAGTAGAATAATTCATGTAAATCTACGTTAAATCCCACCTTGCTCTCCAAGGAGTGCACTTGTGATGGATCTTGTCATTGAACGTCCCTTGTGGACATCCTCGGCAAGAACCTACACGTTTGTAAACAGAATTATACTATCAGCATATATATATATATATATATATATATATATATATATATATATATATATATGTATACAAGACAAAGCCTACTAGCACCAAATACCTACAATGTAAACACTACACACCTAGTTGTTTTTTTTTAATTATTATTTTAAATGTTGTAATTTAGTCATCCTAACTTTTTGGGTAACAAAATAACTTCTTCGGAGCATCACCACTTGGTTTTAACCCTGTCCTTTGTCAGAAATGAAAATCACGATGAAGGATAAGACTTATGTGGTTGCAGTAAATAGTTATCTTGGATGCTTACGCATCTCTGTCGGTTCTTGGCCTTTCCCACATTCGACCACACAGAAGGAGCAGTCATTGTCGCCGCAGTGTAGCCCTTTTCTACATCCACACACCGTGTCACTGCTTGCAGTGCACTCCTTTACCACAATTTGTGGACCTGCACAATCATACAGAAAAAGAATTATTGTACACCAATGTTTTTTAAGTGATCAGTGCTAGATTCAGGGCAGCAACAGGTGACTGGAGTTTACTGCAGACAGTGATTTAATAACTTGTCATAATTATTAACTGATGACTCATGCAAGGCATTAAAAAACTGTCACGGAACCAAAAAACTATGACTAATGATGACAGTATTGTAGTAATACTGGTCTGAACTTTCTGAGTCTTAGCCAAGAGCTACTACAGTTTTTCCAAAAGTTGTAGGAGATAAGAAAGAAGATACCTATGCACTGGGTGCATCTGCGGCAGTAGCGCAGACGAGGGTTTGTTATATAGTTATTAGGTTCACAGGGAACGCAGAGTGTATTGCGGTCTGGTCCGCATTGTGATCTCAAACGATATCCTGCAACAATACACATACACACACAAACACTCAGATGTCCACCTATAGCAAGCCCCACTCATGACCTTACTGTCACAGTGCTTTTTCTGACCAATTTTGATCTGTGTAGAAAAAAAAATCCGGGACGTGTTAGTCTGTCTATGTTAAAATTTAAACTGAGAAATCAGCCTTTAACAGTTACTTCTCCATAAACACAACAAGTTCATTGATGCCTGGAGTGTTGTGTGACTATTTCTTCACTTCCACTTTCAAAACATGATGGATATATCTGGATGTCAAAGAACCATCTGTCTGTGTAATCTCTCTTTAGAAAAGCCTATGTGGGTGTACAGACAAAAGCAGAAAGGAGAAGCATGTTTGTGCATTCTCCTGAGTATTGTCCCTGCCCAATAAGATTGTTCATGGATCTCCCTCTGAATGTCGAAACCACTGCTGTTTCATGTGGTTCCATTGAAAGCCTCTGAAACTTAAACTGGCGAGTGAGATAAAGAAAGACTGGGTAACTACTGTACTGTAAGTCTTTATCGTACACAAGTGGAAATGAAAGCAAAATAAGCTAAAATAATACACAAATTAAGTACAATAAACAAAACTGATTTAAGGTACACTTGGACTAAAAATCATATATCTAACAACAAAAGAAACAAATAACTTTTAAAACTAGTATAAAGTGCAAATATACATATATATTTATATATACATATATATACATACTGTATATGTACTTACCAGGACTACATTTCTGACAGCAGACATCATTACCAGACGGTATCCAATCAGCACAGGTGCTGTTTACACTGCTGATGATTAGGATATGACACAATCCAAGGAAGACCAGATGTAGGAGATGCATGTTTGCTCTCACTCACTGGGCACCTGGATAAAAGCAGTAAAATGGTTCATAGTCACTTCCAGTTCATCCAGTAACTTTTTTAGGAAAAAGAAGAAGAAGAAGACTGGAACCACTGCAGTGTTTCCACTTCATTTCATGCTTTCAATAAATAAAAGAAATACAATACTTAAACAAATTTACTGTTAGACCCAAGTCCATGGAGCTCCTGGTGTATCAGAAGCTCCAAAGAAAATAGCTGATATGCGTTCGGAAGCTCGATTCGTTTGATTACAAAGCTATGACTGATCACTCATAAAATGACATTAAGAGAACCAAACTGACCTTTTCAATACTGCCGACAGCTGAGTATCTGCTCGAGTCTGTCACTCTTTTGCGACTGTTGCCGTGAGCGCGTTTGTCTTCACTATGCCTTTCTCTGACGTAAGGGGGGAGGGGCTATAATAACTGGTGATTTATCTGTTTCGTACGTTATCTGTTTGATTACAAATCTGTTACTTCTCACTCATAAAATAACATTCTCAAGGGAGGAAAACTCTCACCTATTCAATATTGTTGAAAGGAGAGTACCTACTCGTTTCTGACACTGCTTTGGACCATGCTACGAATGCCTGTTTGCAGAATTGCAATTTTACTTGTGTTGGGTCCTGTTATGCAGCGGGGAAGATTTGCGAGAGGGTTCAATATCAGCCCAGTAATGTTTTGTCGTATTTGTCGCGTACTGTTTGGCTGATAAGATCATAGCTTTTGATAATTAGGTGCCCTATGATGTGCAATACAAAACAAAATACTAAAATACTAAGATTAAATCATACCATTATATGTTTGTCTGCAAAATTATCCTCTGGTCGCTTTTGGCATTCTCCCTTCCCTCTGTGTTTTGTTCAGTTTGACACTTTGGATCTATACTGGACCTTTTGTTATGCATAATACTATATTATTTGTTTCTTGTATTCCAGTTCTTGCTCTATCCATTAAATAGATGGAAATTCCCACACTTTACACCGAAGATAGATAGCAACAACGCACGTCAACATAGAGCACCTACACATGAGGATACGGTAAAACCATTTTAAAATTATAAATGGACACTTTTACCTGCAGCTTGCGTTTTTACCACGGACTTTCCAAGTGTCGGAAGTAATTCAGCAATTTGTCGGCTGCACTGTGAGGCATCTGCAGATCCTTGGAGTATTATTCATCTTAGGTAATTTTTGTTTTGCATTACACACATGACTATACTATTTGAAAGATGTCAAAACCTGCTATGTAACGCTTCCTCGTGTCTTGTTTGGCTTTTTTTTACGCCTTTGGCAATAACCAAACTTTCCACTCATTCCCATGACAGGGGACTGACTCATCAAAAGTAGTATGACTGACCCTTAGTTACTACAGTTCCACGAAGGTTCCCACCGCACCACAGAGGAAAGAAAAGCAAAAACCAGACGCCGACAGTATACACAACAACATAAGCGCAAACACATATTTAATCACGGTGTTAAGCACAGCTAAGTTTTTCAAATTCAGTTTCAGTATTGATTTTACAAGCAATGTTTATAAGTCCTACATTTGTCCAGGTAGTTTATGGGACGGTGAAGAGGTTTTTATTTTATTGTTGTGCGTTCGTTTGTTTGCTTTTTGGGTTGCCCAGTGAATGTAATACTTTTTCACTTGTTTACTGGCAGAGTGGGTCTACTGGATGAAAGACATTTAAATGGGGTGGGCTGGAGAGAGGTGGGGGGATCTCTATGCCAGTGCCTGGTAGTGAGCAACTGCTGTTTCACAATCCTTTGTAAAGGTCATGTGAATGGATAACTAGCTCTGAAAGCTTTAAACGGTGATTCCCAGCACATACTTTTGGTTTAGTTTAACTATCATGTGAATTAAACCATTTTCCCCAATTAGGACTATGTCACCGATGTAAACAACAATAGCTACACATATTAGACCAAGATATGTGATATTATTCATACTGTAACTGTGATATAAAGAGCAAGGAAATCTTCAAACAGCAATTTAAGGCGTTAAGCCTAGTGTTGATAGACAAGAATGTATCTTGGAATCTATGCGTCTGTTCGGTTATAGAAATGCTGTCACTCCAAGTCCCAGTTGTGATTGTGGTTTTCCTACTTCCTTACACAAAGAGGCAGGGACTAAGTGGTCTCAGTGACAAAGCACATCTGTGTACTCTACACTGATATAACTGACAACAAAACGTCTCAAATGGGAATGAGTTAGAAGACAATTAATTACCTCACTGCGATCATTTTAAAAACTGTCGTTTTTGTCAACAAAACTGAAACTTGATTTATTATGCAATTCTTTACATCCCCATTCCTATGCCTTCTTATTAATGTGCGTGAACTGTGATTCAGACAGACAGAGTACTACCACTGAAGCATCATTCATTTAATACAGTCACGTTTTGTAACCAGGAGTAAAACTGTTGCTCTCATCTCTTGTCACCCCCTCATCCACCACATCACACTCCTACAGTTTCAGTCTGACATTTTGACGGTGAGATCATCATTATCTCATAAACCCACACTTTAAACGTCAGTCACATCAGTAGATCTTCTCTCTCAAGCCTCCTTAAGAGATATTTCATCAACGAAATGGAAACATGATCAACACTTCAGTAAGATAAACCTTCTCTCATGTAGCCACACCTAGATCAATATACTAGCAAATGGGATTTGTATCAGTTCTCTGGTGTCCTGAAACCATATGGCACTTCATGTATTTAAGTCTTATTATCAGTTGTTCTTCCTTAGAGTCAAAATTGATAATCATCTGTAATGTACTGGTGTCTGTCTTCAGCGCTGATATGTTGTGAGTTGTAATTAGCATTCACCATTAGCAGTGCCTTCTCTGCAGCTACATCACGTCACTTCCTCCCACTTGTGAAAGTGCGTCGGGCTACACTACTGTCAAAACCAAAGCAGGGTCTGCACCACACACATGCAAATTAGTGACGCAGCACAGGGAAACCACAGAACATTTGCCAGTAACTGTCCTTTCAAAATGGTGGGCTAGATTTACTATTAACTCCTTTTTTTCTGGTGTTGAAATTTTTTTATGAGAAAAAAGATGATCAGTATGTCTAGGCAAAAAATGCATTTTCTTGGGAGTATGATCTCAGCATAGATATTATTGGAATTGAAGTAGTACCTTAAAAATTTCCGACTGTTGAGTTGGTTTAGTTTTGGCCTACATTGATAGTAGCATGTTTTGTCTTAGTAAAGATTCTGAATGCCTAACTATGCTGACAAAAAAAAAGGGCCCCAAACTGAAAAAAGAAACACTCATAGTGCAGCGGCTTGTGAGCTTGTCACTAAGTAAAACTGCACACAGAGACAGAAATGAAAAGAGGGTCTCATTTTACAGAGTGCCTGTTATGAAGCCCCATTCGATTTATTGTGTGTAGGGATCTTCAAGTTTACCACTTTAAATTTATATCATAAAACTATTAATAATGAATCACCAAGTACACAGGAATTGTTTCTTTCCACTGGGAAGAATAACCTTTTTATTTACCCATTTTTCTATATTTGAACTGTTACTATTGTAATTACTTGACTCTCTTCTGGCTTTTTCAAAATTTTGCTTTATACTAGTCTGAGAAAGGGTGTTTTTTAATCAGTGTCGGTAGGCTGTAGCATTGGAAGAAAATAAGAGGCTTTCAACTGGCCTGTTCAATATCAATTACTTAATTCACTTTTCTCTTTCCTCTTTTTTTTAATTGAGTTATCACAGACATTTCCCTACGAAACAACTCAATATCATAAAAGACTGTTTAAAAACAACCAGCACTCTTTTTAACACATATATTTTATTTCTCATATATATATATATATATATATATATATATATATATACCTATGTACATTTTTAAATTCCTCGTTTTAGACAAACAATAAAGCAAAGAGCTTCCAACTCAAACAGTGTTTCATACTATAGAGCCAAACAGTTCCTTTTTGAAAGTGCTCATAAATTCAGAAGAATCCTGTGATTCTTCCTCATGGGGTATGGAATAGAAGGAGTAGAGACAAATGCAACAGAAAATTATAACTGCAGACAATTAATGTTCTGGAACTACAAATTACTGGTTTACCAGTAGACTTCTCAACAAATATTTGGAACGGAACATACCATTGTCTGAAGAAAAAACAAAACATAACAAAACAACAAGAACAACAAAAAACCCCAACAAATTAAAACAAATCGCACAACTCTCTTAGTGTTAGTTGGATGCATTGGCCATCAACCTGAACTGAGCATCTCATTCAGTTTATTCAGTGGCAAATAGTCCCAGGAGACGCAATCATAACATTCCATGTGATGTATACAATAGCTGTATTTAAAGTCTTTGAACAACCATCAAGACATTAATATGTGACAACTGACAGTGGCATTTAAGTGTCACATTACGTTTCTTATAGTTTGTTTCGGAAGCTATGCTTTGGAAAGTGTTGACAGTTGTGCACACTTGTGTTAAAATGTTTTCACACTCGTTTTTTTTTTTATGCATAGTGTGCTTGTTATAGATTTGACAGAGTTTGGCTAGTCATCATTTTCACAACCTGTGTATGACATACAAACTATAACATTCAGTGGTCTATAGTTGGCTTTAAAGATACTTTTATTTATGAAATATCACATGAATAATGATGAAAACACCCTTCTTAATCCAGTGCATGAAAATTTCTTGAGACAACTGACAGAAAGATTAGCTGTCAAAAACATTTCAAATGCCTTAAAAAAAAAATCTGATATTTAAGATGCACTGTAACTGTCACACAATTGTGCTTGCTGGTTCACAATGTCAGTTGTAGTGCATCCACCAGAGCTTTTGTGACAGCTTTTAATATAATCGGACATGTTTCAGTATGTGGCAGGAGGGAACCTATAGGCAACCCGGCAAAAGCAATTTACTGACGTATCAGAAAGTCTCAGACAGTCCAGAATTCTAAGTCAGGAATCTTTGTTTGCTTGTGATGTCTGACCCCGGGGAATAAAATCCAGACTAAAAAGGAGATGATCTTGGAATTAGCGTTTAACGTAAACCAAAACACAGCTCGCTCACTATGGACATCATTCCGCGTGGTGTGCCTTGTAAGGTAAGGGTGTTGCAGAAGCTGGTTAGGCATAAGGTAGTGGGCACTGTGAGAGACTGAACGTGTAATTGTGCTGTTCTTTACAGTTCTCTGTTACTGGAATATACAGGGGGTAAAAAAATGGCAGATGATCGGTTGGGCTGCTAATGAGTGCATTGCCTGTGCAGGGACAGTCAGGAAGCAAGGATTTGTAGGGTCAAGGAGAAGTCTGGAGGATAGTCAGTCCTGTGTTCTGTGAGGTTAAAAGGCACTGTCTTGTCACATGATATCGACGAAAAATTCACAAGGATTGCCCATAGCATGTTGGAAGGACTGGCGACTAGCAGTGAGTTCAGGGGGGACGTTGGCTAACTCACGAACAGGAGGGGCTCCAGGGGGGCTGCTCACTGAGGTCTTGGGAGCTAGCCGAGCCAAGCAGTAAGGAGGGGGAAGGCCTGGGGGGCCGTAAGAGGAGGCGTGGCTCCTATCACTGTGGGCACAGGAAAACTGATTGGGCTGAGCGTAAGGGGCTTGGCTATATGAAAAAGGGATATGAGTGTGCTGGGAGAGACCATGGCTTCTGTGAGACTGGGTATGGCTATAGACAGAGGGGGCGTGGCTATGGCTAGAATGAGTTTGACTGACACAGGAACAAACGTGACTTTGATGGCTCAGTTGGCTGGCTGACCTCTCACTGTGCCTTCCCCCCCTTGTGCCCAGCTCTGATTCGCTGCCAACACATGACTTGTGGTCCTTCTCTCGAGGGGAGGGACGTCGTCCTTTCCCTGCACTGGGATTAGAGCCACTACTTCTGCTGCCTAATGAAAGAGACAGAGACAATGTCTATCAGACAAAAACACTTATTTCAACTTATTTCATAAAACAGAAAAGAAGAAATAAAAAGCTTAAGCAGAAAACAACACAAATGACACTGTAGGATGTTCATAATCTAACAGTATTTCCAGCCAGTATTCATTATCTTGTCATCTCTATAGACAGGAAAATTCAAGACACACCTATATGTTTCTCAAGACAGCAGAATGTCAACATCACTTATCTAACAACACAACATTTTTTTTTCTAAGGAAGTAGAAGATAATAGCACTCTTAAACTTAAACTTGCTCTTCTGCAAATATTCCAAGTGCAACAGCTAAGAATTCCCACATGGTTCATTTAGGAGAAAAGCTTGCCATTACACTATGAGGAAATAATAACACTGCAATACACATGCCCGCGTGCATAGAGAGACAAGTCACATGTGCAGTCAGGGGAATTTCGCACTATTCCACATGATGAAGTATTCAGAGTATGAACGAACTGGGATAACCTCTACGAAGTATGGACGGATCTGTGGGGAAAGACAGAGAGAAGGAGAGACATAGAAAGAGGGAGAGAGAGAGAGAGAAGAATGGTGGGGAGATAGAGAGCGGGTAACACTCTTACCAGATCCCCCAGAGTCCTGGGATTACATCTTCCATCAGTCTACCATTGCCCAGCAGAAACAGAGGGAATAACAGAGTTACACAACAAACAGTGCCTGACCAACCAGGGCTAAAGTCAGCCCACATCCCCTAAGACTACTCAGCGCTGTGCACCCTGAGAGTCACAGAGCCTCCTCCAAAGAGCTCCAGCCAGCAGACACACACATACCCATACAAACATACACTCGCACACGTTCAAAGGCTCAAGCTGCCAAACCAGAAATGCACGCTCATTGACCAGGGTTATTATAGTTAATGAAAACTAAGACTTATACTAAAACTAGCAGTAAAAAAAATCATTTCGTTAACTGAAATAAAAACAAAAACGACAGTTTTCAAAATCACAAAAACCAAATAAAAACTGCAATGAACAGTGCAAAACAAACTAAAATGAAATAGAATTGCAGGTAAAATCAGCTTCGTTTTCATTTCCTCCCTCCACTGTGGTCGCTGTGAGTACCTTAAAATTTATTCCTGCAGACGCCCTCGAACCAATCACAGCAGGGCGTCCCTCCCCCTGATTCAATCTAGCACCAACCATGTGCAAACGAGATTTTCTGAAAATGGGCAAGGTTGCAGGCAGAAAGCGGCACAGTCCTATATGGGGATACTTTGACTACAGCCCCGTAGTAGACAAAAGTAAATGTGTCGTGATGAAAAGCAACGGTAACATTTGTGAGATACTGTATTGGAAATCAGAGCGAATCCGGCGAAGCAAGCGAAATTGAGACGGCGAATCCCCAACTTTATGCAAATATGAACCACGCGAGAACCAATCAGTTCAGCATGTGACAAAAGCACAGACTTTAAACACACTGCCCAACGACTTACATTCACTCCATGGATCGACGACAATTAATAAGATGGAGGGTAACGCAAAAAGTTGATACTGCATTGGATAGTTTTATGAAAGTAAATATGGCCCTCTGGGAAAAAATGTGGGCAGCACCTGGTTCATGGTGTACAAGAATAAAAATGTTATGACTGTTTATTATTAAAGGTCTCATTTAATGGCTTTGCATAATCTGAGACCTTTAATAAACAATGGTTGTGTAAATCATATTTGATGTCATACATTCTTTCATCCTGCCTTTTTCACCTTCTATAAATCAAGGCTTTCTTCGTAATATCTGAAAAACTAAAACTAACAGTAAAACTAATTAAAAACCTGAATAAAACTAGTCAATTCCTCATAATAACAATAAAACAAAAACTACTTATGCACTCATAAAACTAACTAAAACTAAACTGAAATAAAAACCAAACTGAAAGACAAAATAAAAATAAAAATGAATGAAAATTTCAAAACTATAATGACCCTGTCACTGACGCATGTGGTCTTCAAACCCAGACACTTTGAGACATGCTCACAAATTCAAGTGCACAGTGTGCTTAGTAATGCCAAATGATCGGACAACGTGGGACGCGAGTACAGCCACAAACACCATTCATACCACAAATATGGAATGTCCAACCGAATACACCGACATAGGAGAACATCTGAAATGGAATGAGTGCAAAGAAAGGAAATGACACCAGGTTTACATGGCCATAACACTCACACAGCCAGCTCTCACAAGCTTCAACCAGTTCACATTTTCTACATTCATTCATTCATTCATTCACCATGTGAAGGGAAATTCTTAACACCATTATGACGTGTCATCATATGAAAAGTCATCATGTATGATACATTTGCTAGTATGCTTATATATTAACAAATATCTATATAAGTTAAATTGTTCAAAAGCCTCAAAGCCTCAAAATGAAAAACACAGCAATTTCTGACTTGCAACTTTTTGGTGTAACATAACACAAGATATGAAAGAGATGATGGTAGATTAGAGACTACATATCCTGTTTTGATCTTGTCAACCTTTTGGAAGGAGTAGCTGTTATGTTCTATGGGTGTAAAACAACAAAGTGTACATCACAACTCTAGTTAAAGCTATGTGAAAAATCAATAATACAAAATAAAATGACTGATAATGTATAAAAATGGAGAACAAAGTAAATCGCTCCAAAGTTATTTCAATGCAAACTAAAAAGAGGGGAATGAAAATAGAGGCAATTCTTCCTCATACTGGCAAAATGAAGTAATACAAAATCAACGACAAAAATAACCAGCAGACAGGCGGAAAACACCCAGCAACACGCCGTTAGACACCTCTGTGATGGGAAATGTTATTTTGAAAGACATTAGTTTGATCATGGAGGTCCTATGACATGTAATCTCTCTCTATGTCTCTTCCTCTCTCTCCTGGCCCATCTCTCTCACTCTCTCTCTCTCCTTCTCTCACTCTCAGATAATCTCACCTTCACTTTGCTGGCTGCCAGCGCTGCCGCTGTGGAAACTGTGGCAGGGGTCTGTGTATCCAGGAGGGAAGCCGGGAGGTGCGGCGGAGTAGCCAGGATAGGAGAATGGCTGCCCCCCCATAGGACACGGGTTGGTGCCAAGAGGGGGCAGAGGGGCCAGAGTATCATGCTCTGACCCCCCACCACTAGAGCTTTCATTCAGGTTGAGGGATGCCATATCTGTATGGAACAAAGGGAGAGAAGAAAAGAACCAGCATGATGTTGTCAAACCAAAGAGGAAGAGGACTGACAGGCACATGTAACCTTTGTAATGACATTAGTTTACGCTCATTAAAGGCTCATTAACATCGCATTTAAAACCATACTTATAACAGTCCCCTCTTATAATATCGCTTCTTTTCTATTCATCTCAAATTGACATAAAAGCTAGCAGAGAGCAGCTGCCTAAACAGAAATTCAAAATGAAAATTTGACTTACTTTGACACAAATCTCCAAAGGTATAATAGCACTGCTCAGAAAAAGTAATTTTGTTGACAGTGTGTCTCAGGTAGCCATGTTTTAATAGGCTGCTGGCGTATTTTCGAGCGTCCCGCCTGTCTTTAAAGCCTTCCACTCTCGAATACAACCAGTCTACCACGTCCGCACCTAAGTATACCACAGAAATACCAAGAGAAAACACATGCGTCACAAGCAAGTGTCGAAGGGGGATTATATTTATTATAATATATGCAACATCACACAGAAATGTTGAGGCCGCAGGCAAAATCTGAATGCGCGAAACCAGCTGTACCCGACAGGCAGCAACATGAAATGAAACACAGTGAATCACTTTCTCACCAATGACAGCATTCGCTATGGTGATTTTCAGCCACATTCTGTCTCTTATCTCCAACCCTGAATCAGGCAACTGCATCACCTTCACTATCGTGCCCATGTCTGTCTTAGCTGCTGAGAGGGACAAGTCATCAAACTCTGAAAAATGAAAGAGAGCAAACGATACTCACTACAAAGAGAGGAGAAAACCACTGTCTTTCCATGACTGTTTCTAGCTGTTCATATAAGATGAGGGAGAGTTGTCAATGTCATTTACTGAGAGAGGTCTTCAAAGAATCTGATTAGTGCACTACACAAAGATAAAGTCATTTAGAAGTGAGTTCAGAAGTGCTCTTGGTCGTGTCCACACTATTTAGTGAACAGGAGAATCACTGTAAGCACCACAGCCATCCAGCCTACCATAATGAGGATACGGCCCAGTCAGAGCTGTAGTGTGGGAGATCCAAGCAGCAGGATCTATGGGTCGCACAGGCTCAGCTACAGAAGAGCAAAACATTATTATTAAATCACAGTGTCTCTCGGTGAAGTCTATAATGACAGTTTAGGTAGAGGTACGATGGAGGGGAAAAGTGCTCTGTCTTACCTCTGGGGATGGTAAAGTAGCTACGTGGAGATGGATCCCAGCACTTAGCCACTGTTAAACTAATTGGACTATAGAGGAAAATAGAAGATAATGAATTCTGTCACTACACTCATAGTATTGCTCACAAAGTTCACTGACAGGCTATATTCCTTCATCAGACAGTGCATCCTCACCCAGGTTTGGAAACAATCTCTCGGAGGATCCTTACGGCATCGTCATTACTCATGTTCTCAAAGTTCACATCATTTACCTGCCGAAGATCAGTAACAAGTAAATTACACATCAAGAGCTGTACTTAATAGTCATACCTTTCCCAACTGTAGAGAAAAGGACAACCATTAGACAGGGTATCCCTTGTAGTCTTGTAAAATCGTGTGTCGTGAATCCACTACACAGCTGTTTCCTGTATAGTCAGATCCTTTTTTTCAATCATAAATACAACTAATCAGACAAATGACTAATCAGAGAAATGAGTGAAATGATGCGTGTATATAAGTTTAAGGTATACAGTGTGTGTTTGCATGGAATTCTTACTCAACAGAATTTTTCTCTGTGAACAATCAAGTCAGTGATCTGTAACTATAACTAAAGCCTCTCTGCAGTAATATGCTCTGGCCCCAACCCAATCTGGCGAGGCGATGTAGCTTACAGCAGGTTATGGTCGCTGAACTGCTGGATGTCCAGGTGGTGTTCTGACAACAATGTGGGCTTTATAGACAATTGGAATAGTTTTGAGGGCAAGGCTGGCCTCTTAGGGCGGGGCGGTGTCCATCCCACTCGGGAAGGTGCTGCTCTCATTTCTTGTAACATAGTGCATAGTCTCAGAACAGTTAGTCTGTGACAATCCAGAGCCAAGGCCAGGGAGCAGGCAAGCAGGCTAAACCGACCGTCTGCTAGCTGCACAGAGTCGTCACCCAAGTTAAACTATATTGAGACTGTGTCTGTTCCCCGACCTATACGAAAATGTAGAAACACTCAGAGAATTTGTTCTAGTAACCTAATTAACATAGATTTAAATCATACTGAATGTACCGCCAGCACCTTCAATCTAAGGCTAGGACTGTTAAATATTAGATCTCTTACACCTAAAGCGCTCATTGTCAATGAAATTGTTACTGATCAGGAGTTTAATGTACTGTGTTTAACAGAAACGTGGATCAAACCAAATGAGTATGTCGCATTAAATGAAGCTAGTCCTCCCGGATACAGTTATATACACCAGCCTCGTCTAACTAGCAGAGGAGGAGGCGTTGCAGTTATTTATAATGATAACCTAGGCATCATACAAAAACCTCTACATAAATTCAATGCGTTTGAAGTTCTTTATACAAACATAACATATGTAGCCACAAAAAATAAGTCTACCCAGTCTATCACACTAATTATTATCTATAGACCCCCTGGGCCGTACTCTGAATTCCTCTGTCAATTCACAGATTTTATCTCAAACCTCGTTATTTCTTTAGACAAAGCTCTAATTGTCGGAGACTTTAACATTCATTTTGATAACCCAAAGGATCCTCTGAGAACAGCGTTCGTGTCCATTCTAGATTCAGTAGGGATTAATCAGACGGTCATAGGGCCCACTCATAATGGTGGCCACACCCTCGATCTTATACTAACACTCAGATTAAATGTAGGAAGTATAGTCACATTCCCACAATCTGAAGCTATCTCAGATCGTTATCTTATCTCATTCAAAATGTTTCTTAGTAATAATATATGCACCTCGCCACGCTATCATAATAAACGTACATTTACGCCAGCTACTACGCAGAACTTTATCAATAATCTCCCAGAGTTATCAACCTTGATTGGAACACTGTCACACCCCACAGAACTTGACCAGGCAACTGAATCTTTAGAGTTAACATTCCGCAACACCTTAGATAATGTGGCCCCACGTAAAAGGAAAATTATCAGAGAGGAAAAACGAGCTCCCTGGTATAATGAGCACACACGCGCCTTAAAACTTACCACTCGAAAATTAGAACATAAATGGCGCCAAACTAAATTGGTAGTATTCCAGTTAGCATGAAAGGAGAGCCTCCTGAGCTATAGAAAAGCTCTTAGTGCCGCTAGATCAATGTATCTTTCCACCCTAATAGAAGACAACAAAAATAATCCTAGATTTTTATTTAATATCGTATCAAAACTAACTGGAAATAAGAGCACCTCGGAAACAAGCACACCATCAATATTCAGTGGCGACGCATTCATGAATTTTTTCAACAGCAAAATTGAAAATATCAGGCAAACAATCCAGGCTATAAATTTTAAACCAGATAATTTGATCACTAACACTGCAGATAACAATATAACTATATCAGATCAGCGATTAGAATGTTTTACTCCCCTTCAAGTGACCGAATTAACCTCACTAATTTCTTCACCAAAATCACCAACTTGTGTACTAGATCCCTTACCTACGTTTCCTCAAGCAGATACTACCAGTAGTCATCGAACCGCTTCTAAAAATAATCAATTCCTCCCTTAGCACTGGCTACGTACCTAAATCTTTTAAACTAGCAGTTATCAAGCCCCTAATTAAAAAACCTGACCTTGACCCCTGTTCGTTGTCCAACTACAGGCCAATATCTAACCTCCCCTTTATCTCCAAGATCCTAGAAAAGGCTGTAGCACAGCAGTTATGCTCATACTTACATAAGAATAACACATGAAATGTATCAGTCAGGATTTAGGCCTCATCACAGCAAAGAGATAGCACCGGTTAAAGTTGCAAATGACCTATTACTGGCCTCTGATCAGGGTTGTGTCTCCTTGCTTGTGTTGCTTGACCTCAGTGCAGCCTTTGACACCATTGATCATACCATTCTCCTTGATAGACTAGAAAATGTTGTTGGAGTTACGGGGACCGCCCTCTTATGGCTTAGGTCCTACTTGACTGATCGTTATCAGTTTGTTGATGTAAATGGTGACTTCTCTGCACATACTGAGGAAAAGTTTGGAGTCCCACAAGGTTCTGTTTTAGGCCCACTGCTTTTCTCTCTAGGTAATATTATTCGTAAACACGGTATTAGCTTCCACTGCTATGCTGATGACACACAGTTGTATGTCTCAGCGAAGTCAGATGAGAGACACTAGCTTAACAACATTGAGGAATGTCTAAAGGATATTAGGCACTGGATTTTTACTAACTTCCTCACACTTAACTCTGAAAAAACAGAAGTACTTGTACTAGGATCACATGCAGCTAGGAGTAAGCTTTCCGATCACATAGTTACTCTGGATGGCCTTTCTCTTTCATGAGGTGCGGCAGTAAAAGACCTTGGTGTAATTATTGACCCCAGTCTTTCATTTGAAGTTCATGTAGATAATATTACCAGGATAACCTTCTTTCATCTTAGAAATATTAACAGGATAAGAAATGCATTGTCATTTCAAGATGTTGAAAAACTGGTTCATGCTTTCATTACCTCTAGGTTAGACTATTGTAATGCCTTACTGTCTGGATGTTCTAATAGGTGTATAAATAAGCTACAGTTAGTTCAGAATGCAGCAGCCAGAGTTCTTACTAGAACCAAAAGATATGATCACATCACCCCTACTTATCCACACTGCACTGGCTCCCAGTCAAATCTCGTATTGATTATAAAATCTTACTATTAACCTATAGAGCACTAAATGGTCTTGCGCCACAGTCCCTGCGTGAACTCCTGGTCTTTTATGATCCACCACGCCTACTTAGATCAAAAGGTGCAGGCTATTTGTTGGTACCTCAAGTTGTGATGGCTACAGCAGGGGGCAGAGCCTTCTCTTACAGAGCCCCACAGTTATGGAACTGCCTCCCAATTAATGTTCGAGACTCGGACACAGTCTCTATGTTTAAGTCAAGGCTGGAAACTTATCTGTTTAGCTAAGCCTTATGCTAACAGCTCTTTACTAGGCAAAGGAGCAGATCTGGAGGGTTCTCGGGCACAGAATGTTTGGTGAACTGGGATATTTGGATGCTGTTGCCCCCCCACTCTAACATGTTCACTCAGGTTTGTTGACGGTGGAGTGGGTGGCCGCCTTGTGTCCCAGAGTGCCATCATGTCCGTACTACCTTCTAGCTCTCCCTTTTAACTATGGTGTACTAGCTAGTCTTGCTGTAGTCTCTGCCTGCACTCGGCACACGATGTATATTTTCCCTTAACCATTATGTGGAAATGAACATCTAACAATGTGTGTGTCTCTCTCTCTCTCTCTCTCTCTTTCTTTCTCACTCTCTCTCTCTGTCGAGCAACACATACTACTCCTGAGATACCAGTGATCCTGACTCCTCCCGCTCTGTGGACCAATCCATCCTGGTGTTATCATCTTTCGTCCCCCTGTCAGCCTCCTGTCTGCATCGCCATCCCCTTTGTTCATGCTCCAATTTACTTTCAGTTGTAACTGCCCACATGGTCGGCACCTATTGCACACCTGTCTGGCCAAGGAGGGGTCTCCTCTCTCTGTGGTCCTTCTCAAGATTTCTCCCATTTTCCCATTTCCCTTTTGGGTTTTTGGAGAGTTTTTTCTTGCCCGCCATGAGGATTAAGTCAGGGGGTGCCGTCCTGTTTCGATTTGACTGTTGTGGCCTGTAAAGCCCTTTGAGACTGTAAACAGTGATATTGGGCTCTAAATAAACTTGAACTTGAACTTGATCTCTAGGGTGGTAAGAAAATCCATGGGCTCTACTTTTTCTTTCTTTAATCATTTATTACAGCGGGGTTGGCTGAGTGCGCGGACAGATTGAAGTCTTGCTGGGGCTTTCTCAGCCACAATGCAAACATGAAATCAAAACATTGTATGACAGGAAGGAAAAGGAGAGGAGGCAAAACAACATTTATAACACAGCAACGAAGAAAAACTCACTCCTCACACACTCTAAAGGTTACAAAAAAATGTCCTTTAAAGAGAACTTCTGTGAAATATCTACTTCTATCTTTCTAGCTTCTGTTATTTTTATATTTAAGTAGTTCCCTTTTCATTTCCAAGGCATTTTAGAGAACAGAAACTACACTTTTGAATACAATGACAAAGCAAACAGTGGGGACAAATGTATCTTGAATATAGACACATGTGGTAAGGAAAGGCCTTTGTGGACAAGAGCAGGGAAAGCCCTTTTGTGATGTAAATTCTTTGCACAAAGGCCCAGTGCCGCAGAAGACCATCACTACCCACACAGTAACATAAACATGTAAATAAACATACATCTTGGTGCTTTGTATACCTGTAAAAGCATATCTCCAGGCTCTATCCTGCCATCAGCTGCCACTGCTCCACCTTTCATGATGGAGCCAATGTAGATTCCTCCATCACCACGGTCATTGCTTTGGCCCACTATACTGATACCCAGGAAGTTGTACTTCTCTGTGGTTGTGTGTGTGAGTATGTGTGTGTGTGTTTGTGTGAGAGAGAGAGAGGGAAAGAGAGAGAGTCCTTTCTCAGTAAATTATTTTGACATAGAGTGTCACTGTTCCACAGTTCACTGAGCTAAGGCCTGACACTTGTAGAGCTAGAGAGCAGAGTGAACTTTAGGAACATAATTTTAAGAAATTGCAGCTACAAGCATAATGTTTATCTTGAGATAAATGGAAAACAGAGGAAATGAGAGATAAAACGGAAGGGTAAAAAAGGGATAAAACACCACTTACCCATGTTGAGAGTAACAGTAATGATGTTGAGGCTCATGGTGGAGTCTGTGATACTACTGAAGGAAGATGACTGCCAACAGAATAACACAGAGCACACATATGAGCTCTCAGAGAGCACACACATGCACATACACACACACACACACACACGCACACACACACACACACACACACAAACAGGATAGTCCAAACACACTCCCCACGGCAGAAGGAAAACAAAAACACACACACTCACCCATGGAAACACATGCCCCTCTACATTTTAGATACACTCACTCATAGAATTGTTCACATGCACACACACATCTGCACATGTTAGATACACTCACTCACAGAAATGTACACACACACACATACACACACACTCACACAAAAACACCCTTCCACGTTTTAAACAACCCCTGACAAGTCATAAAATACATGCACATGAGAGCTCTGTTGCAGAAAACCTACCCTATCCATTTTAGTGACTTTTTGTCTCCTACGCCGGCGTTTGTGTCTTCGCATGAGTTGGGATGAGGAGCTCTGCTCTGTGGAGCTGCTGAGTCTATCATAAGCAGCAATCAAACAGAAAAAAGACAACATCAGAGTCTCCATGGCTACTGCTCAAAATCTCTCTTCAATGTCTCAGAATCAATGAGGAAATGTCTCCAAATTAAAAATGACCCCTCATGCTCTTACTTTGAGACAACTCTATCCATGAGATGTATTCCACTGATCGTGAGTGCGTAATTTCAAGGTGCCAACATTAATTTAAAAACAGCTTCTACAGCTACAAAGTAGCTTATATATGAATGAGTGACGTAATACTGAAGTCTTTCATAGCCCTCCTATCAGGTGACTTAGCCACATACTTCCCAAAACATTTGGACAAATGATTCCTGATAACTCTGTATGGGCAAAAGTGCTCTTCTTCCCTGTGATGTCAACATACAGAACCACCGTCGACATGTAGCATTTCACTTCAGTTAAGCAGCACCGTGAGAGCAAGAAACTAACCTGCTAGCATCCTCATCTTCCTCACTATCAATAAAGGAGCTGGACTCCAGCTCGCTGCTCATCATAGACGCGCTTTCATAGCCCACGACCGTGTCACGGGCTGGCCGCTCTGATTTGGAGTGACCGTTCACTCGAGGAACTGAAAAGAACCGCAGAGGAATCACAGGTGAGATACATACCCACAAATGGATAATCATGTTATTGTTCTAGTCAGATAGCACAAATACAAAGGCAGAATAATAAAGCACAGTGTACCAAACACAGCAGAAACACCAAAAACTTGACAAGGTTAAGATTTTACAATTAAACTAAAGATTTGGTAGACCAGTGATGGTGTGAAAACACAAAACACTCCAAGAAACAAAAAAGAGAGAATTCCTTAAATTAAGCCCAGACTTCACAAGGACACAAAATCCTGTCCATAGGGCTATTTCCATGTGGGCGCATCATCATGGTTTTAAACGTGAAACATGTAAGAGAATCCGTGTATGAAACCTGCACTTAAAATCCCTGGAAACATTTTGAATGGAGAGTAATCTTCTCTTAAGTCCATTTTAAAAGCTTTTTAAGTCAAGACACTTTGAAATGGTATCTCTCAGGAAACAATGCTCCATGACTCCTGTTAGCACTGTGCTACAGCAGGGCTGAGGCATACGTACAATGCTGGGGTTGGGGCTGCTTTTCTGGGTGACATCGCAAAGGCTGGAAAGGTCGGGCTGGCTGTCTGAGACGCTGTTGAGCCTCAGTATGTGATCTCCAGGAACGACCAAAGCACTCCGAAAAAGTACGAGTACCCATTCTTTTCCTTGTCCCCTGTAGCCCGCTAACCAAAACACACTCAGACATGTAAACACACCCACACATATACAGTAACCCTGACAAGCGACAAAAATCTAATGATTCAAAATCTGAACCTGGTAATCTCAGCCTGCTGTTGCCCTGCCATTGGTACAAAGGATTTATATCAAGTACTGTGTGTGGTCTGACCAGACATTGTCACATGGTCCATGGTCTTATCACCCATTGATAAAGAGGACACAAACAGGCCTTCTAAAAGGTGGAGATATACGCCAGTTTGTCTAAACCTCTCAATGCAGTCATACAAACTCTTAAAGACAGCAGTGTCCTAGGTAAAGAATTGGAAGACGACTGGTTTCTGAAAATGGCTTTCGTTATTACTATCCATGCTTTCCTCCAACACACTGTATTCAGCTGTCTCCATTTTTTAACTGTTGCAAAGATAATAATGGGAAGGAAAAGGTGAGGCAGATCCAGTTAGTGTTTCACAAAGCATTAAGACAAGGACATATGGCTTTCACTGTAGCAATTGGAGCTTGTACTTCAGAATGTTTGCTTATTATGAAGAGTACTAGCGCTCCTTAACAGACAAAAATGAAATGGCTATTTTAAATAGCAAAAACACAGTCTAAATTTGCAACAGTAAAGTTGTTGTGGAGGATAAAATGTGCTCGTGGAGAATGTTTAACTGAAAACCGTCCACATTCGACGAAACCTACTCGCATTCTTTACTGCATAGTCACAAATGAGCGCACGGAAAAACTTGCGCACCAAAGTTCAGCTTTTGTTCCCTTTGCAAAAACAGTATGAGCCTGACTCAAGGGATTAAAATAGCACTGAGTCCGGTCATGTAATTTATCAGTTCTATGGGGAAGATTAGCGCGAGAAATGACTGTCTAGCGACATCGTCTCGATCAACACTTTTGTACAGAAATTCAAGGGAATGCACTGAACAGTACAGTAAAAAAAACCTAGATTTTAAAAAGGTATCAGACGATTCAACCGTTCTAGTTAAATGTTTGTGGATCGAAACATATATGGCAATAGACCGATGTTATCTCTTCCTACAATGACAGTGCAATGCGTTTTCCTTACCTTCGCTTCAGCGGACAGCGATATCACAACCCCACGGTATGCTACTCAGAGCATCAACAAATTCATAATTCACGTTCACACACACACTTAGCCCAAACTGTGCAGGAACACCGTTATATTGTCTGTCACAAACATGTCCACACTTAGGTTTATAGTGGAGAAGACCACCTGAAAACTTGCACTGGGATGCCCTGAATTTGAACGAAGGCGTGACTATGGGACATTCAATCAAACACCGCACAGGTGCAGCATTCGCCACTGGAACTGATTTACGACTTTAAGTTTGCCTACAGCAATGGGCAAAATACCCGCAATTTCAGTTCCTATACACTAACACAGCATCCGAATTTTAAGCCCTTTATTCGGATGCTGAGGAAAAACAATAGTTATAATGAAACAAATAAAGTCGACATCTAACCAGTCATTTACAAGGTGTGAAAATATGGACCCAAAATTTATTCAAAGCGATTTTAATCTCGAAGGTTTAAGACCCATAATTAGTAGCCTACAATACATCGTTCTCTCGGTCAACGCGTTTAAATCAAACAGAAGGCAAAAGATATGTCGAATCTGAAATCTATATTTAAATGTGTATCTTGTCTTGACCGGAGGCCAAAACAGACACTAAAATGAAGAGAACAAGTCATTTTAAGGGTACAGTCAAGGTTCATCGGTACGCTTGATAAAATGCCTCAGAGGAGCAACCGGAGATAAGACGCGCTTTTCTCTCTCTTAACGGCTCAGCATGGCTAATAGATTATCGCCTCGGGCCTGGAAACAGATCCTCTCTCATTCGCACTTGCTACCCGTGGGCCTCACACCTGTCCAGTCTCAAACATTAACCAGGCCTGAATTATTCATACATTCACACAGATGAGAGGGCAAAACTGTGCTAGCTTTACTCCAATGAACTCTCCTATTCAACAACAAGCTCCACTTACGACGAAGGTCAAATTCAGCTCAGTAGCTTCAAATCAAATCAAATCCTGTTTCAGTTAGACAAGTAGTGCTCTCTATCTCTTTAATTTAATCAGTGTGGATTTGTGGGCAGGCTGGAGTTCCTTTATTGACGTGAATATTTGCGAGGGAGAGCTCAGGGATCTGACACAGATCTCATCCGTTCTATATCCTCTCAGGGGCAGCTTTACAGAAATTCTGCTCTGTCTTTCTGGGTTCTTACTCAGACCGGATGGATACTGGATAAATTAAGCACCAAAAAGACTATGCCTCTTAAATACACACACTCACACACACACACACAGACACAATTTCATAAAACCACTATCCATCTCCCTCACTGACACTAAATCTGTTGCTGTTAATGAAGCCAGTGTAATTAATGAATGTCTCACTAATGAGGCGCAAACAGCAGGAAGAATGAAGCAAAAGATCAAAGAATTATTGTCTTATCTAAAACTGTGTTACGGGTGGCAGAGTGGGTCCTTTAATGAGGGTTACACAG
Source organism: Chanos chanos (assembly GCF_902362185.1). Lineage (NCBI taxonomy): Eukaryota > Metazoa > Chordata > Actinopteri > Gonorynchiformes > Chanidae > Chanos > Chanos chanos. Next base: position 33,413,512 of record NC_044497.1, read on the forward strand.
TATAGAAAAGCACTTGCTATGAACATGAACTAACTGGGTGAGAAAAACATGTATGTAGGATATATGATACTGCAAGGAAAGTTTGAAAGAAAAGCATGCTTGTCTGACAACACTTAGCTGAGACAGCATAGATAATACAAACTACAGCTGGACGTTACTCACTTCTTACTAATCAAGCCAAACTCAGCTTGGAAAAAGAGACATCCTTTCTTTTCACATGAGAGGAAAGCTGAGTGGTCAAGAGCACTCAGTGGTTTTTGCTGATGGGAATTTCCTTGACCTTACAACCATACTGACCTTACGACCATATGTGTTACACTGGTATAAAATTACCATGAGTCATCAAGGAAATAAGAAACAAACATACAACAAACATCAATGAAAACATCTATAACTGAATCATGAGAAAAACAAATACAAAAATGAAAAATCAAGAGGACTTCCTGAGTTTCAAAGAGAAATACATCATTACATTGTAGAGCATTCTCATGTACCGCCTCTCTCATAACAATGCAGGACTTGAGATATCGCAGCCTTAAAAACGTCAGATGGATAATCTGCCACAACCACAAAAGCAAACCCCAATTAGGAAATGAGAAAAGCACCACTGTATGAAAGAAACCCCTTTAGGCTCTCTAGGTCACATGTTAAAACCATTTTGGACTATTGATTCATTAACTTACTGCCTTTGCTTTTAGTTTTTTTTTTTTTAATAACTATGCATAGTTTCTGGAATGCGTCAGTGTTCTGCCTGCCTTGCAATATCGACAGCTAGACAAAAAAAAAAAAACACTCTCCAACCTGCTCTCCAACCTCCCCCTCAAATTTTGTTTCAAAAAAATTTCCATTGATTCCACGGTATGTACATTTAAACCTGTATGAAGACACACAATATGTGTTTGTGTTTGGATGTCTGCGCGTTCATTATAAACTCACACTCAGTCTCTCGTGCCCTTCTGCGGGCGCGTTCTCGCTCTCTCTCTCTACGCTGGCTAAGGAGAGACTCTGTACCCGTTTCTGTGTCCAAACCATCCCGACTGTTTACAGCATTGGCACTGCAACACAAACACACACAAAACATGTCCATTAATGCAGAGTCATAATCCAAAACTCTCATAGACCACAATCACGCTGTTAGAAACCTGTACGAGTGAGTCTCAAATTTTCACTGCATTCACTTTCACTTCTCATTGCCAAAATGTTAGTTCTCATCGTTAGAGGGTGTATATGATATATGACTGTGCATTTTTACCACTTGACATTAATGATCGCCAAACTTTAGAGAGTTCTGTTTGATGAAGCCCCCTAAAAGCCCTGATGGTGCCTGTGGTGAGGTTGAGAAAGGTTAGACTAGTTCTGCAGGTGTGGGGTATGGACCACAGGGCCTGAGAAAGTAAGATGGGGTGTATGGGGTAGGAGAGTGGTATCTATGGATATGCTCTGGGGCTGGATATTTGATCAGAGCTGGTGGAATGCTCTTGCCTCAGGCAACACAGAAACCTGAAGCTGGTGAGAACCCAGCTTTGTCTCTCTGACTGACGATACACCTCCACAAACGTACACACAGACACACAAACACGCACACACACACACACACACACACACACACACACACACACACACACACACACACACACACATACACACACAGAGTTATACACAGATACACATTCAAAGTCAAGGCCTGTGTTGAAAACATATTGTATAAGAATTGTGTTTAAAAAGTACACATCTGTCTAGAAAGTCCAACAAAGTTTCTCAAGGAAAAAAAAGCAAAAAAAAAAAAAAAAAAAAAAATCTGAAATTACAGTTGACCGAATGTCTCTCACAGTTTACAGAACTTCTCCTACAACCCCTCAAAAGTGAACTCTATCTCCACTGTGTTTACTCCATGTCTGCTTCTTTTGAAAATCAGTTCCTCAGAAGGTAAACTATGCTGCAGTGAGGAACTATTTGTAATTTCAGGTCAAGCCAATTTTGCTGTATTTCTGGTATTTGTTTTGTTTCGTTTTTGTTGTTGCAGTTAAAGTTTAAGAATTCCAGAGCGGTATTTTCAGAAATATGGATGGAGGGGTTCCAGCAATAATTTTATGAGTCAAGAGAGGAAGGACTGTTGATCAATGAGAAAGAGAAAGAATAAAAGGGATTTGACTAACCATGTCAATGGTGGCTGAAAACAAGTCTACTGTGAGTTGTTTTACTAAATCAAAGGTTTTTTTTTTTTGCATTGTCAGCATTTACATGACTGATGAGACAGTCTTTGATTGTGAGTCATCTGTCTTCATCATTTCAGATTTCCCCCTCTCCTAAAATCTTCTCTCCAGCGGTGGAAACCAACAAGACCGCATGCTTTTGTTGTAGCGCAGCGCTATGACAACTGATTCATCTACTGTTTAATTAGTCTTTCCGGGGCTTTGAGGACCAGGCATACTGTTGGCCATAATGCGCAGTCCAGCAGATGTCTGCAGGACAGGAGTTCAGAAACAGCTCTACGGCATAAAGAAGTGTGCTCATGTCTCCCTCTTCTGACAGGAAACTGACATTTCGCTTTACACTTCACATATGACATTTAACGTTTAACGCTGTGTGACGTGCGTGAGAACCCCTCTCCTATTCATTTCCATAAAAGTCACACACACACAATGGCGGCCTATGACGCATGTCAGTGAGCAGAAGCTAACGCCACATCATGTATTTCTTGGCGTTTATTCTACATAGTAAAGGGCAGTTTTCAGTTTACCCAACATATATTTGTACATTTAAACATTTTCCTTTTCCTTAAACAATTATTGCTTAGCAACCATCATGTTAGTAAACAATGTCACTCATAATTAGTTCGCAAAGAGGTCACTTTAAACCACAAAGTGTTCTGTGTTCACAGTAGTGGTAACAGTTTTTGCACTGGTTGTTAACAAAAGACTTGTTTGGATTGTGTGGCGCTAACTCCTTCATGTAATTTTGGGCACCATGCACGAAAGCTTTGAAACACAATAATGAGGCCATGAAAATTTAAATTCATTACATTCAAACTTTCAAAGTGGATGAGGCGTGCAAAGAGCGGCTGATCATTGAGATTGAGAAATAGATATATGGCTAGGTTCACACTGTCAGTCCAAATCCGATTTTTTGCCTATCCGATCAGAATCCGATCTTCCTGACTGACTGTTCACATTATATATTGCAAGTGATCAGATCTGATCTGTGCGTCCGGGTGGCTATCCTCATTTTTGGTCTTATCCGAAAGTGGAGGATAATGAAATGGGTTTTGCTTATTTACAACATGGCAACGTGGAGTCGCGGTGCATAATGAGACAGTGTCAGAGACGGAGGAGGCTTGCCGGTTTATTTCGTGCAGCCGTCACCGCCCGTATCATTGTCCAGTGACCTACAACCGCTCATCAATGGCTCCCTCTGCTACAAAACTGGTGTGTTTCCTGTATGTGTGATGTGCACGTCACCTTTACGTGGCGTCAAAAGTCACAAACATAAAAAGAAAACACCTGAAATCCGGATTTGCAAAAATGCAATTTGAATCAGTTTTCAAATCACATACGAATGTGGTTTGAAACAGATTTGTAAAAATCGGATCTCATGTGATTTTTGGCTGTTCAGACTTGCTGATTGGATTCCAATTGGATATGCACATAAATCCGATTTGGACTGACAGTGTGAACATAGCCTATGACTCCCAGTCAAACATTTGAAAATATAATGAGAAGGAGGGCATTTCATAGCGTGAAACAGCCCAGCTAATTGGTTCCACAGGTGAGGAATAATGCTAAAGGGATATATTTAAATTCAGGTCAGCAGCATTGTGTTGCTATCATGATGTTGACGTTATAAAAGCACAATAGCAAACATTAAATACACGACTGCACCGATCCATTCTGAAATTAATCTGAATACAGTTATAGGCCCATAAACCTAATTTTTAAAACATAAAATTTGAACTCAGAGTTAAAGTTTTAACAATGTTTAGATACTGATCA